>NC_064631.1:65267229-65570259 GCF_023864275.1 Schistocerca cancellata | reverse complement strand
TGTCTGGGGAAGTTAACCTTGCATTACTAAGCAACTGTTTCACCAGGTATCCAGTCTAGCTTACCAAATTCCCAACCAGACTAACATTAATTATAATCTTTTAATCTTCATACGACAACCGGTGATATATACACTCCTGGAAATTGAAATAAGAACACCGTGAATTCATTGTCCCAGGAAGGGGAAACTTTATTGACACATTCCTGGGGTCAGATACATCACATGATCACACTGACAGAACCACAGGCACATAGGCACAGGCAACAGAGCATGCACAATGTCGGCACTAGTACAGTGTATATCCACCTTTCGCAGCAATGCAGGCTGCTATTCTCCCATGGAGACGATCGTAGAGATGCTGGATGTAGTCCTGTGGAATGGCTTGCCATGCCATTTCCACCTGGCGCCTCAGTTGGACCAGCGTTCGTGCTGGACGTGCAGACCGCGTGAGACGACGCTTCATCCAGTCCCAAACATGCTCAATGGGGGACAGATCCAGAGTTCTTGCTGGCCAGGGTAGTTGACTTACACCTTCTAGAGCACGTTGGGTGGCACGGGTACATGCGGACGTGCATTGTCCTGTTGGAACAGCAAGTTCCCTTGCCGGTCTAGGAATGGTAGAACGATGGGTTCGATGACGGTTTGGATGTACCGTGCACTATTCAGTGTCCCCTCGACGATCACCAGTGGTGTACGGCCAGTGTAGGAGATCGCTCCCCACACCATGATGCCGGGTGTTGGCCCTGTGTGCCTCGGTCGTATGCAGTCCTGATTGTGGCGCTCACCTGCACGGCGCCAAACACGCATACGACCATCATTGGCACCAAGGCAGAAGCGACTCTCATCGCTGAAGACGACACGTCTCCATTCGTCCCTCCATTCACGCCTGTCGCGACACCACTGGAGGCGGGCTGCACGATGTTGGGGCGTGAGCGGAAGACGGCCTAACGGTGTGCGGGACCGTAGCCCAGCTTCATGGAGACGGTTGCGAATGGTCCTCGCCGATACCCCAGGAGCAACAGTGTCCCTAATTTGCTGGGAAGTGGCGGTGCGGTCCCCTACGGCACTGCGTAGGATCCTACGGTCTTGGCGTGCATCCGTGCGTCGCTGCGGTCCGGTCCCAGGTCGACGGGCACGTGCACCTTCCGCCGACCACTGGCGACAACATCGATGTACTGTGGAGACCTCACGCCCCACGTGTTGAGCAATTCGGCGGTACGTCCACCCGGCCTCCCGCATGCCCACTATACGCCCTCGCTCAAAGTCCGTCAACTGCACATACGGTTCACGTCCACGCTGTCGCGGCATGCTACCAGTGTTAAAGACTGCGATGGAGCTCCGTATGCCACGGCAAACTGGCTGACACTGACGGCGGCGGTGCACAAATGCTGCGCAGCTAGCGCCATTCGACGGCCAACACCGCGGTTCCTGGTGTGTCCGCTGTGCCGTGCGTGTGATCATTGCTTGTACAGCCCTCTCGCAGTGTCCGGAGCAAGTATGGTGGGTCTGACACACCGGTGTCAATGTGTTCTTTTTCCATTTCCAGGAGTATATATATATATATATATATATATATATATATATATATATATAAGAGAATTTAAATAAAAAGAGATAAATCACTTTATATTTGGAAATTTATTTTAACATTGTTCACTGAAATTTCAGTATATTAAACTTGATTCATAACTAAACTGGCGCCTTATTTAGGATTGTGAATATGTGAGTTTTTTAATCTTATGGAAAACATCAAATAGGGAGCCAAGATTGGGAGACTACATACAACACTGCATTCATAAAATAACACTTGAAGAACGTTGAAACATTAACCGCAACCAACCGATTCAATTTTCACCCAAAGAAGTTATGTTCGTAGCACAGTCCTGTCCATCGTGAAATTACCACATACTGGTATACTAAATGCATACTAACTCTCTGTGAAATGTTCCCAAACAGAATAGCTGAGGGCTACTTTGATGCTGGCACCACATGCTTCACGTGGTCAACTTGGTTTACGCAAAGAGTGTAACTCCACAATAATTTTGATAGTTAAAATAAATTACATCGAAACGCAATTTACAAAAGAAAAACCTCGAACTGGTTACTATCGTCTTACTATTAACCTGATGGGTCAAACAATTGTATAAGCACGTGGTACTGGTCTCACAAAGTACACCCCACGTAGGTTGAACATAAAGAAAAGTTGCTATATTGAAAAATATTAATCAAAATATCCACGGGTATGCTGCCGGTCTATAGTGTCCAACGGGCACAATATTTCGGCGATCAAACATGTCGCCATCATCAGGTGAACTGACGGACTGAGCTCCTGTGAACGTACCGGCACGGAGATCCGTACGCTATGGCTGCTCAGAGGGAACTGGGTTCGGTCGCGGCGGCGGCCGATTTAAATACCCTCCGCCCGCGGCGCGCTCCCTCCGCCGTCCGCGCCCAGCGCCACGGTCGCGCGGTGGAACAGATTGCGACGGCGTCTGAGATGACGTCGGTGTGATGGCTCTGTCCGCCGTGGTCGTCACAACTATACGTCTGCTCGATTTACTCTTGATTAACCCGATCGCTGGTTCCCAAGCCTTGCTAAGATTATAGCCACAGTCCCGGTTTATGAGGTCGTCATTGGTGCGAATTTCGATGGCCTCTCTAACAACGCTGTCCCAGTATCTCGACGTCTGTACCAGAATCCTCGTGCGGTCATACTCCATGGCGTGATTTTCCGACAAACAATGTTCAGCGACCGCCGACTTGCTCGGATACATCAGTCGAGTGTGCCTCTGGTGTTCACGGCATCGATCCTCGACGGTACGCATCGTCTGACCAATATACGACTTGCCACATTGACACGGAATCTGGTACACGCCGGCCTTCCTCAAACCGAGGTCATCTTTGGCGCTCCCCACCAGTGCACGAGTTTTATTTGGAGGACAAAACACAGTTCCGACCCGGTGTTTCTTCAGAATGCGGGCGATTTTCCCCGATAGTGCGCCTGTGTATGGAATAAATGCAGTGCCTACCTCCTCCCTCGTGACTTCATCCATCTCAACAGGTTGTGCTGCAGTGGTTGGTCGGAGAGCACGTTGAATCTGCCACTCTGAGTACCCATTTTTTCGAAATACAGTTCTCAGATGTTCCAATTCCTGGGGTAGACTCTCTGCGTCAGAGATAGTGCGCGCCCTATGTACTAGAGTTTTAAGTACCCCATTCCTCTGTGAAGGGTGGTGGCAGCTGTCTGCATGCAAATACAGATCAGTGTGCGTAGCCTTCCGATACACCCCATGACCTAGGGTGCCGTCAGCCCTTCTCTTGACCAAGACGTCAAGGAAAGGTAATTTACCCTCCGTTTCAGTCTCCATAGTGAATTTGATGTTGGGGTGTATGGAGTTTAGATGTGTAAGGAAGTCAAGGAGTTTATCCATACCATGTGGCCAGATGACGAACGTGTCGTCCACGTAACGGAAAAAGCAAGTAGGTTTCCATACGGATGACGACAGGGCTTCCTCCTCGAAGTTCTCCATGTACAAATTCGCTACCACCGGTGAGAGTGGGCTACCCATGGCGACTCCCTCCGTTTGTTCATAGTATTCTCCATTAAAAAGAAAATACGTGGAAGTCAAGACATGCCTAAAAAGTTCAGTGGTCTTCTCATCAAACTTCTGACTAATCAAGTCTAGTGACTCTCGCAGGGGTACCCTCGTAAACAAGGAAACGACATCAAAACTCACCATGATATCTGACTCATCCAACCTGAAGCTATCAAGGCGTTTAACAAAATCCACAGAATTACGGATGTGATGAGGGCATTTACCCACATAAGGACTTAATATTCCCGTCAGGTATTTGGCCAACAAATATGTAGGTGCCCTGATGTTGCTGACAATGGGGCGTAATGGTACCCCCTCTTTGTGAACCTTCGGGAGTCCATATAGTCTAGGCGGTACCGGACCTTGGGGTAACAATTTCTTAACGTCACCCTCCGGTAAATCTGCGTCTTTGAGAAGCGCCCTCGTCTTGTTCTCCACCTTCTTTGTAGGGTCAACGCTGATCTTCCGGTAGGAATCGTCATTTAGCAGGCTCTGCATCTTATCAGTGTAGTCCTTATGGGAGACAACAACTGTAGCATTGCCTTTGTCAGCTGGTAAGACAACAATTTCAGAGCGCTCCCTCAGATCACGAATGGCCGCCCTCTCTTTACTGCTGATATTTGACTTCATCGGCTTGGATTTCGTCAACGCACGACAAGTATCACGACGTATTTCCTCGGCTGATTCTGGCGGAAGTCGAGCTGCAACCTGTTCAACAGCACTAACAATTTCTGCGACCGGAGTGAACTGGGGGGTGGGAGCGAAGTTGAGACCTCTCTGCAAAACCGAGACCGCATCATCACTCAACACCATGCCACTCAAATTGATGACAGTCTTGCACGGAACCTGCAGGGATGGTTTGTCAAGGAGACGTGAGAACTTAGCTGTTTGACGTCCTGTAGCCTTCTTATGGGCGGAATCAGCTGACACCCAGGTGACACCATCAATCCAATCCCAGGAACAAGAAGTGAACTTACTAGCCAGTTGCAAATGTAGTTTGAGTAATTCCTGTGAGATAAACTCAAGGCTCCGGCGTGTGAATTGCACTCTCTCACGTACCAATGCGAGGCTGGCTCGTTTCTTGATTCTTTTAGCTGCTGCAGAATCGATGTGATGCATAACCTTAGCAAAATTTGGAACAACATTCTCGGAACGACATCTCTTTAGAAAGGCAAGAGTACTTAGCAAACGACATCTACGGTGGCGCAACTTTTCAAATTTCTTCATGCTGCGATACATCTCCTCCCCGTTGTCAAGACGAGACGTTATAATCTCACGCACATTCGAATTTAAGATTGATGATCTTAGTTAGAGTTACTGATCAACACGTGGTTCCACTTTACTCACAAAGTAGTGACAAAGCAACTACTGGAAGATATTCTGAGCTTCACACTCGAAATACACTGCGTTGCAATTTAAGATAACATTAGATATTTTAGAGATAAACCTGAAATAAAGGTGGTTAAATTTTGAGTTCGGCTGAACTTAAGAAATGCATTGTCCTACGGACTTAGCAGAGACGCGCTTAGCCAGAGATCTTACCACTTCAGACGCTCGCCACGGACAGACTGACCTGCGCTCCTACCGAGCGTGCTTCATAAATACAAACGGAAGTGACCAGAGAGGCAGCTCCCTATACCAACATGACAAGGGACGGACAGGACCATACTAAGAATAGAAACCTCTCTGCTTTTAGAAAGCGTGGCTACCTGTTCCGACGTTGATCCTACTGTTCTCTAGCGGACAGGCTTGTCTGCTACCATCCAGCATGCAACTAGAAATAAATTTGCTCATTCATCCTCTCACACAGAAGGGAAGGGGGATGACAGTATCTTATCATATACAGTATGTAAAAGAAAGTGGATGTAGGTTCCGTATGAGACTGTGTGACATGAATTAAATATTAACTGTGTTTTAAAGTGTAGTAGTGTGACAGATCGTTCTTGTTTATGTGTAAAAGTAATACGTTCCACTGCTCAGTCTCCTTCCAGATAGTCAGAAACACCACAGTAGCTTTAGAAGAGGAATTTATGCCGTAAATGACAACATATTTAAGAAATTAACATGAAAGGAATCCAACAGACACCTTTCAATACTTATAATTTCTAAAGGCCAGTCTTTTTACGAGAGAGGGCGAATTTCTCGTCCCTACGCTACCTATCGGCGGCACTCCGAAACATTCGTCGCTCATCAGCAAGGGCTGTGGAAGAGCGTCGATTACCGATCAGGGCTGAGATATCGATTATCGTACATAATTATAAAAATGTAAACGACGTAACAGCCGCAATATTCAGAAATAAAATAAAGGTGTGAACAATGTGATTTAAGTCAATAAATTTAAGAATGTCGTTTTCTACGTTTTTCCACCTGAAACTAAAAGACTCAAGTTAAGCAAGCACCCCAGTTGTGAGACTTATCGACAAACAAGAGTGATTACCTTGAATCTAATAAAAAAATTAGGTTCATGAGTCAGTTAGCTTTTCAGTTAATGAGTTGACTCGTTAGTAAGTAGGATGTTTGGTTAGTTAGTTAGCTAGTCAGATGATTTGTTTGATAATTAAATGTTATGTCACCTCATGACCACGAAACAAACAAAACTTCTCCGAATCTGCGGAAAAAATTAATATTTGGGTGAACATTTATAAACCTCTAATTCCTCTATCTCAAACCCCACCCTATGGGAAGAGAGGGAGAGTTTTAGTTTTAGCGAATCAAAATTTACAAAGTAAATAAGTATTTTTTGTTTATCAATAACTATTTTCCACGCACAAATAACATGGATCTTCTTGAATTACAGCGCCAACTACCAAGAATCAATGCAAATGTTTAAGATAAAATGAACGTAGTCTTTATATAGAATCTGATTCTGCACTAAAAATGGGGGTTTCCATTTGAAATTAAAAAGTTGCCTCCTGCTCCACGCCCCACGGGGCTGGGGTGGCCGAGATATTCCGGTTTGTCAACTTAAAATGTAGACCCTGTATATGAGCAACTATGATTGTGTTACTTATCAGTTATTTCTGAGTATGATGGACCTCTAAACAGTCTTCTGAATTTTTTTACACTGTGATATATGACGACTTATTGTGGACTGACACATATCGTGAGTTACTGCCACAATGTACTTTAATTCATTTGGTTTGATTTCAGTGGTGACTAGACGATGTATGCCTAAGTTTGTAAAAAACGACATCTAGTAACTGCTGAGATTAGGAGGCCAATAAACATATTTCTGTCTATCTGTATAGGATGATACATCTGCCCCTTACCGTGCCTTTTTATGCATCGTGCACTACGTCTGTAAAAGGAACGATATCCAAACAGCTAGACAGACGACAGCCTTGTAATCGTAATAAGTTCCCTTCCACAGTTTTGGGCCACTGTTAGCGTTTGAATCATGCTTTAAAAGGGCAAGTGAGGATTGGCCATGAGTTACTCGGTATTTTTAGACTAAGATGTACCGTACTTCTACCATACTTAGCCAAGCGTATCCTGTCTTACTTTTGTAATCAGTGGTGTAAATATATCTCATTTGTAGCACTTTATCTTTCGTAAATGATTCAGAGACGTAGCCTCATGAAATGTGCTTCATCACGGGAAACAATGAAATTAACAGGCGACATCAAAATGAAAAGTGTGGAAGTAGCAATTTTCCAGTGTATAACCCACAGAAAAAAATAGTTTATTATTTCCGCAGTAGGGTGCCAAAGTAGTTTCGTAAACAAAATTTGTCTAATAGGTCTAAGGTGTCACGCTTTACTAGTTATTCTGTAACATTTTGATTGTTGTGTCGGCTGCTGGCGTGGGTCAGCGGCGACATAAACAAGGAAAGAGAGAAGCTGTGATGACCGGTGGCAGGAATGCAGAATCATCTGTATCAAACACTTTCAAATTCATAGAAACTTTATTTCTATTAAGCGAAGAAACAATACTTCACTCCATGTGCTCTCTTTGCATGCTAGTGCAGTTTCATTGACAATATACTACTGATGCTCTCGAATTCTGCGACCAAACTGGGCGACCAGCCATGGGTGGCTGGTCAAATTAACGTTGACAGGGGTCATTATACTCTGTCTTCCTGGAGGTGTGGCACTGTCAGCTCTTTCCATTGTGGCGCAGGTCAGTGCCTTCTTGATGTCGTTTCGCGGAGCTGCGCTGTTCGTGTGCAGTTGATGTATTAGGACTGCACATTGACGATGTGCTCCACATCTCCAGAGCGAATTGGCCACCTTTTTTGTTTTGTCATGTGGGGTCGCTCAAAATGATATCCGTAGGGGCAACTGAATCGCCTTTTATATTAATCTTTTCATTGGGCTATATACTGGAATGCAGTTACTTCCATGCTTCCCGTGTTGATATCTCCTGTTACTTTCCTCGTTTGTGATAGTGAAACATACTGTATTAGGCTACATTTCTGGATCATTTACGACAGGTTAAGTACTATAATTGATATAAACTTACAGATACATCCAAAACCTCTATGACTACATCGCTAATCGCACAAAGAAAGATTGGAGATAGTTAAATATCTATAGCAAAAGTGAGGTATATCTTGGTCCAAAAATCCTGTGTAACTTGCAGCCTATCATCACTTGTATTTTTTACATTACAAATCATTTGGTCTGAGAGGAAACTTACTAGCATATCAATTAAGTGGCTATCGCCTCTCTCCATACCGTTGCTGATAGAGCCGTGGAGTGGGTTTGATATAAAAGTGTGTCGTTAGGGACAGCTGAACCACTCTGTGAACTGATGGCGGCCTACAAAACTTTCTGTAATTTTCGTGATTAGAGAATCCCAGCCTGGGGCACCGCCTGAGAGTCTTGTTTCCCACAATGATGCGAAGTCCCGTTTAGCTTTCAGGAATGACCACCGTTTGTGACTTAGGGGCGAGGTATTGAGAGGTCCGGAGCGGCAAAGTGTGTAAGCTGCTGGCCCTGACTCTGTCTGGGTGTTGCACTTTGCCTACTGTGGAATTCGGAGCAATCACCGTACCATAATTTGCACTTGCCAGCAAACTCAGATAATGTAGCGGCAGATCACTTGAGTTCGAATGACTCGCCGAATTTAGCGAGCCAGCGCAACCAATCGCAACTGC
The DNA here is from genome assembly GCF_023864275.1 of Schistocerca cancellata. NCBI lineage: Eukaryota > Metazoa > Arthropoda > Insecta > Orthoptera > Acrididae > Schistocerca > Schistocerca cancellata. The sequence continues at coordinate 65,561,565 of NC_064631.1, read as the reverse complement.
TAGAAAACGAAGTTTGTGCCCAAGTTGGAATGACCGTCCCAGAATCGAGTGGTGTGAGGCGAAAAACACGATACAGAACTGTGAGAAAGGATGAGGCCTTAGGCTTCTCACATATCAGCCATGGCAGTCAGTTGAAAATTTAGACTGAGGCGTCCTACTGTTTAACAGCAATAATTTAGTAGAGGGTTAGAGCCAACTGCTGGCTTCCAGAAAGTCCAAAATGCGGAACCAGTGGATTGTCTGAAGACACAACACGACAGCAGTATGGAGACGTCAAAAAGACTTGTTCAGAACTATGCCCTTCTGTCAGTTCCTGACCTATGTGCTGGTCACTGATAGAATTTTGCATTATTACATGGGGCTACTATCTACGAAAAGTGTTACAAATAGAGTTAGTAGCATAGAAGCAACAAAGTAAAAAGTCACACACCCTGGTACAGTTTCTCAAGCATCTCAGTATTTGATGTCATATCTCCAGAACTATGAATCTATATGGTGTTATATTTTATGCTAGGTGGTCAGTGGAGAGATTACTGGGTGACGAAAGGCAGACTGATATTTTCAAACATTTAATAGAACTAAACATTAATTACACTCTTCTAGGTATTTACATCCAAATGTATGAATTTAAAAAAACATGAATTTAAAGTCATTCACAAGAATCATTACTTCCAACAGTCTACCTTAGAAACATAAATTTAAAAACAAGACATTTATGGTACAATAATTCGTAGTAAAATTTCTAAATTCTGACAATACTCTCGTAAAATTACCAAATCATTTAAAGAAACTCCAAGACTATGCCGTAAGTTTTAAACAGGCTCATAGACAATTTATACACCTTGAAAGCAAATAAATATTCAAAATCAATGATAAAATCAAATGCAATGACAATGTTTAAAGTATTATACTCGTAAAGTTATTGTAAAATATATCCAAGTAAGGCAATTTTCTGCCACCAAACCTCGGTCAACACCATAAAGTGACCTCATCCACTATGGGCCCTGTGTTGCTAAAAGCTGTGGCTCCTCAGTTGATGCCAACTGTCATTGGATCTTTACAAAGCCAATCATTTACTGGATCTCCAATGCCCATCCAACACCTCATAGGTCAGACATTTCCTTATATAGTCTAAAAGGAACAATAATCAACACTTTGAAGGCATGTGGCTTACAACTGATAGCCACTGTGAGTCCCATGTTACAAGATAATTACAGCAAAAGCATTAATGAGGATTTCTTTATTCTAGATTTCATTCGTCACAGTAACCATGGTCAGTTAAACACTCATACAATGTTAGTACATTTAGGTAATCCCAGACATACATAACATAGAGACCTAAATCGAACTCATCAGGTGCTAACAGCCATCAAACATTTATGTGTATTGATGCCAACAAGTAACATGTTTTCTAACTCACAATACCTTTTCACACACACATACGCAGAAACTATGGCGAGAACACCGTGAATTCATTGTCCCAGGAAGGGGAAACTTTATTGACACATTCCTGGGGTCAGATACATCACATGATCACACTGACAGAACCACAGGCACATAGACACAGGCAACAGAGCATGCACAATGTCGGCACTAGTACAGTGTATATCCATCTTTCGCAGCAATGCAGGCTGCTATTCTCCCATGGAGACGATCGTAGAGATGCTGGATGTAGTCCTGTGGAACGGCTTGCCATGCCATTGTGGCGGTGCGGTCCCCTACGGCACTGCGTAGGATCCTACGGTCTTGGCGTGCATCCGTGCGTCGCTGCGGTCCGGTCCCAGGTCGACGGGCACGTGCACCTTCCGCCGACCGCTGGCGACAACATCGATGTACTGTGGAGACCTCACGCCCCACGTGTTGAGCAATTCGGCGGTACGTCCACCCGGCCTCCCGCATGCCCACTATACGCCCTGTTAAAGACTGCGATGGAGCTCCGTATGCCACGGCAAACTGGCTGACACTGACGGCGGCGGTGCACAAATGCTGCGCAGCTAGCGCCATTCGACGGCCAACACCACGGTTCCTGGTGTGTCCGCTGTGCCGTGCGTGTGGTCATTGCTTGTACAACCCTCTCGCAGTGTCCGGAGCAAGTATGGTGGGTCTGACACACCGGTGTCAATGTGTTCTTTTTTCCATTTCCAGGAGTGTACAAACACATCAGAAGTGCTGGATGTAAAACACTTGAAGCTAACATACCAAATCAATCCTTTGCTGTCATCGAATATAGTATCATATTATTCCTGTAAAGAAAGTCAATAATCTTCAGCCTTTTGCGCTGGCCAGAGTGGCCGTGCGGTTCTAGGCGCTACAGTCTGGAGCCGAGCGGCCGCTACGGTCGCACGTTCGAATCCTACCTCGGGCATGGATGTGTGTGATGTCCTTAGGTTAGTTAGGTTTAATTAGTTCTAAGTTCTAGACGACTGATGACCTCAGAATTTAAGTCGCATAGTGCTCAGACCCATTTCAGTCTTTCCCGTCTCAATACACAATTATAAGACATCTCCATAGGTAGATTCACCCACTGATTCAGCTAAGCACTGACATAACCCAAGAACAGTGCTATTCATCAGACAACTACTTCAACAAGGCCACACTGATCATATACCAGGACATAACTGTGTTGCCACAGTGGCCTCCACCACTCGACTCAGCACTGCTGTGCACTCCTTCCCTGTACGAGTCCCGATGGCGCCAACAGCGTGGGTCAAGGAGGGGATACTTCTCAGACATGCCACTCGTCAACACAGTTTCTGTAGGTCCATTCAGTGCCCGATGTGGACATTGTCACTAAAATGTGTTGTGAATGAAGTTACTAGCATGGAAGTAATAAATTTAAACGTCTTGCATGATGCAGAAGTTTTTCGCGCATCTCAGTATTTATGATGTCGTATCTCCTGGACTAAATGTCGTACAATGATGTAATTTTCAGGTGCATTCAATGGTATATGTGAATGCTGTCTACAAAATGTGGAACATAGAAACATATACATGCGCTCATGAATACGCACATAGAAACATACATCCACATTTTATAATTGTTATAGATACGGATGCCGAGCAACCAAGAATGAAGTAATTAAATCTGTTAGATTAGTGTTCTTCTTTGGTTTTCTAATGTGGCCACTAATGCCTCATTACTGTTAAAATTCAGAAAGTGTATGTTCCAGGAGAGTTGGACAACGTGTAACTGTTGAGTAATGTAGGGTGTTTGGTCACCACATTTACATGTATGAGGGTTGTTTTTTAAGTAAGGGCCGTTTTTATTTTTAAAAAAAGATACAAATACTTTGGTAAAAAAACTTTTATTTTCTGATTCTACACACTTTACCTATTTTTCTACATAGTTGCCTTGTTTATTTAAGCACTTGTCACACCGTACAACTAAGTTTTGAATTCCCTCTTCAAAGAATTCGGCCGCCTGCTCTGACAGCCAAGAGTTCACGGACACTTTCACTTCATCGTCGTCATTGAAGCGCTGCCCGCCAAGATGGTGTTTCAGGTACCGGAAAAGGTGAAAATCGCTAGGAGCAAGGTTGGGGCTGTATGGTGCATGGTCCAAAACTTCCCAGCCAAAAGAATCAATCTTTTGAGAGGTGTGAGGCCTAGTGTTATCGTGCAGGAGCAAAACTCCTTTTGTCAGCATGCGGCGCCTTTTGTTTTGAATTGCTCTGCGGAGCTTCTTTAGAGCTGCACAGTAGGCATCTGAGTTGATTGTCGTTCCTTGTGGCATAAAGTCCACTAGCAAAACACCGCGCCGGTCCCAGAACACAGTTGCCATAATCTTGCACTTTGACAGCGTCTGTTTGGCTTTGACCTTGACGGGTGAGGTTGTGTGTCGCCATTCCATCGATTGTCGCTTGCTTTCGGGAGTGATATGGGATACCCTTGTTTGATCTCCAGTGACAACTTGACTCGACATGTCATCCCCTTCTTCCTCGTAACGAGCAAATCTCTTCCCTTTGTGGTCCTCTGTGAGGAGTCCGGGTACCCACCGAGAACACAGTTTCTTAAAGTTTATGTTTTCAGACACAATTTTGTACAAAACCGATCTCGAAACTTGTGGAAATTCCAAAGAAAGAGTGGAAATTGTGAATCTTCTGTCCTCACGAATGTTTGTTTCGACTGCAGCCACCAAATCATCAGTGATCACAGAGGGCCGGCCTGAGCCTTCTTCGTCATGGACGTTTTGACGGCCATTTTTAAACTCTCTAACCCGTTGACGCACTTTACCTTCACTCATTGCATTCAAGCTATAAACTTCTGTTAACTGACGATGAATTTCTGCAGCTGATAGGCTTCTCGCGGTCAAAAAACGTATCACTGACCGTATCTCACACGCGGCGGGCGATTCAATAATCGTAAACATTAGGAAGTAGCACAGCGATGCGTACACGTCGGCTACAGAGCTGCAACTTGCATCAGTGTGAACGGGAAGGATGCCGGCAAGTGGCGCGGTGGCTTGTTGCGGCGTCCGCGCGAACTACGGGGCTATACGCGCGAACGGCCCTTACATAAAAAACGACCCACGTATGTTTCGCAGGCTAGGTCCGCCCGCTGTCTATGCTAGAAGGTTATTTGTAAACAGAAGAGGTAGCTCACTGTGTACAGCGAAACCACCAGCAATGGCCACAGCGTCCGGCGGCGCCAGTATCGCCGCTACGTGGTGTGCGAGTTAGAGATGGGGGATCCGCTCTTGAACTAATGCATAGAGTTGAATCTTTCAAAGGAGTGAACAATCAGTGATTCAGAAAAAAAGAACGGTAGCTCCAAACGTTTCCCACGGCAGAGAGAGAGAGAGAGAGAGAGAGAGACGGAGCATATCAGCAGCACCTCTGCTGGTCAGAGCACAGTGCACGCCACACAACACAGCCAGCGCCGGCCTCTGCCCTGCTTCTACCTTGGCTGCCTGCATTGTGCACTGCCCCATTGGATTTTGTGTTTCACATATGCCGTGCCGTCTCTGTGTGTCGTCTGCCGTGTGCAGTGTCTGGCGCAGCGTAACTTCGCATCGCACTCTGTCGGGATCGTTTCAGTCGCACGTCCTGCCCTCTGGGCAGTTGATGCGAGCAACAGGACAGAGAGCCACCTAGCGGATAACATAGGAACTACTTCCAACAACCTGCTCGCAAGGGAACGGACGATTTGTCTCGGAGCGGGTGAGTTCACCGCTCCCCCCCACCCTCGGAACTCGCCCGCTCAACGCTCGCCCCACCGTCTCGACTCTAGCCAGAGCGTTGAGAAAAGCGACTCAGGTGTCACTCTGGTCTCTGCAGTCTCAGCTCACGCAGTAATACAGCTCGCGGCTCGACCTGCTCGACTCAGCGCCTCTGCATCAGAGTTCGTCTCTACTGGATATTGTTCTTCATAGTAATACCACTATGTATATTACATTATTATGTTATGTATACATCAATTGTTTTTATTTTATTTTTCTTTGTTTAAACTGATTAGATTAGGTTCCTGACGACTCCTGTTACTATAGGATTTTTATTATGGACACTCGAATTTACGCTTTAATTACGAGCGAACCAATAAACGTATCGCAAAATGTGATACACCAATATTTTCCTTGTTTTATTCTGCGTAAGGCTATATGCAGAACTTTCCTTTTACAGTCAAATTTATATTTTTTTTCTTATTCTGGTACGGATTTTGCGATTTTAGGCGTCTTCGGAAGGAAACGTTCACTTTAAAAATATATGGCTTGCAATGTATTTGTATGAGGTTTTTAATTTTAATACATTATAGCCAAATATATTGTTAATGTAAATCCCAAGTTACAATATTTTCCGATCACCCAAAAAACCACGATAGTGCAAAATAAATCAATAATCCAAAACTTTGTCATATCGTGGAAATTTCAATAAACAATACAAAATTCTTACTCATTATCTGTGTTACTTCAAAATAGGATCAAATAAGATCAAAATACAGGTATAGTACTGGAATAAACCATCTTTAAAGGGCAATGTGCCTTCCATTTATTTTCTATTGTAAATGAGTGGTGAGTCATGAAAAAGAGCTAATTCATTTCAGGGAGTGAACAGTTCTGATCCAATCTCTGAAAAGAACAGTTTTGCCCATCTCTAGTGCGAGTCGCAGCACACAGCGCTGCAGTCGCGGGCACTAACTACGTCCGCACAGACACACGCTCATGCGTGTGCCCGTCCGCAGGCGTCTACTTAATGCCAGCGCCTCGCCCACGCCCACTGAGAGCCAGTTGCCACCCAAGCTACTGACAGCCACCACGTGTCTTCGGTATGGACAACGGCTGTTGATAAAATGTCGATATATGTATAATTTTTCCAAAGAAAAATCGTTAAATTGTCGCGTCCCAAGCGTGGGTATTGCGAGGGATTGAGCGACACGGTTCGTGGATGGGATTTTAGCCGGTTGACCTAGTGAGAGGGTGACTTTTGATCTGGCTAAGATGTAGAAATCCCTGGTGTGCAGACACAAGGCTAGGAAGTGGGTAGAATTAAAGTCTTGATAACTTTAACAAATTTCAGTTTGTTCTAAATGAATACAGCTCACCCTAACTGCGCAGTGATTGCATTCACAGGAAGGCCAAGTCTAACACAGAGACGGTGACTGACTCCACCGTTCCGACTGCCTACTAGAAGTTCTGCAACGTTTCCTAACACCCTACGTTAGAGTCCCGCGGCTACGCCCTGACTATCTCTGGCTGCCTGCCTACAGCCCGTTCCCCAGCCCAAGTCGGCTGCTGCTATCACTCTCTAACTCTCCAGACAAGACCCGACAAGACAAGACCTCAGAGCGGCGTGTTCTCGGGTTTTGTTAGCGTTTCCCCTTCGACCTCGCCAGCGCTTGGCATGACGTAGCGTCGAAGGCAACTTGTCCTTATTTGGTATCGTTAAAACATTGTTGTTGCTATTGTTCTTCAGAGGCTGAGTGGAGGGATAGAGGCGCCTCTCCCTATATGGTCACGCACTGCGTCCTGAGCCCTCCATTGGCTCCTCATGACGTAGCGCGGTCCCCACCAAGGACCCTCTTTCTTTCTCTCTCCACTCCCAGACCTCTCTCTCTAGCCAGGAATGCATCTATTTATATTCCTTGCTTGATTTGCTTATCATGAGCCCTTCACAGACCTTCGTTTGTATCTGCTGGCTGTTTACTTTCTTATCGAGCACCCAGCTGCCCAGCAGTTTGAGTGCCGCCTCGGCTGACCCTTCGACCACGCCTGGCGTCCAGCGCTACAACTTTTTAGGGGCTCCGGAAAGGCTCAAAATCATGAAAAGTTCAATTTTTACTTTTTTGCGTTTTCTGAATCTGCAGACTATTACCTTTTAATAGATATATAATTTATTCAATTCCGAAGACTACAACTATTTTTAAATTTTTTTTGAAATGTGTTCTACATGGGCGTGACCCATTGTGGCGCTGTTAAACTGCTGTCAAATGGTGTTATTATTAACGTCCGTGTTCATCAGGTACATTTTAGTGATGTGAGATAAAGTATGTGTTGTGGCTAACCTATTTTCAAAGACTTAGCAGCACCTGAACTGTTGAAAAAGTGTATTCTCGGAAAAACTCAAAACCCCAATGAAAGTGTAAATAGTGTTATATGGTCGAGAATCCCCAAGACTGTATTTGTTGGAATAGAAACACTTCACTTTGGTATGTATGATGCTGTTGCGACTTTCAATGATGGCAACATTGTAAGGTGCAAGGTATTTAGAAATATGGGAATGAAGATAGGTTCTAACATGGTACGAGCGATGCTTGCTTTAGACAAGGAACGCCTTCGGGCTGCAGACAGGGCTGTAAAGAGTCTAGAAATACAAGCAAGAGTAAACAGGAGGAGGAACAAGAGGAAGCTGGAGGAGAAGTTTGCAGAGGATGAAGATAATCCATCCTATGGACCTGGAATGCACCAAAAAGTTAATCCAATCTTTGCCGCTCGATTCCCAAAACTTTTATTTTCTCATGCTAATTACATGTTTTCTAAGGATCTTCCAAACATATTTGTTCCAACTTTCAGTAAATGTTACACAGTACCTTCTGCATAATTTAACACAGCCTTTCTCCAAAAAACTGTATATTTTTGAATATGTAAATAAAAAATTGCAAAAAAATGTTGTGAATTTTCATTACAATTGAAAAAAAATCATCTTTAATAACTGAACTAAAATTTTGTAAAATCCCTGTGTTAAGTTGTAGCCCATATTCCAATAAATAATTTGTAAAAAGTTCAACTTCCTACCTCAAATACTTTGTGAGGAAAGATGTAATTTATAAGCGTTATTTTAACATTGCAAGTATAGGGCGTTCCGGAGCCCCTTAACTTCTTCCTACGTGCTATTGTCAAGGTACTGCAATTAGACTTGGCTTGTTCCTGCGGTTACAACAAAAGGTCTGCACTATTTTTCATCGATATATCACTTCCGAAATGGCAATATCGAGTGCCGATATTTTTATTTTATATTATGTTTCTTTTCAAATTTCGATAATTGTTCGGAATTGTTCTTTCGAAATTGCAGTAGAAGTTAATTTTAGTTTCACTGCGCGAAGTCTTGCTGCTTTATTGAGATTTCATCATGTCCAGTCATTATCTTCGACAGTGTGAAGCAATTGCATGTGGCATAAAGAAGAAGTCCTGGTCCTGGGGAGCGAGGTGGGGGTGGGGGAGAAGGGGTGGGCGGGACGATGTGATGGAATAACAAGCTGTCAGATGTGGACGAATAGCACAACAGTTGCGCTAACGTAATTAGTATGCTATATCATCACATCGGAATCCTTCAAAAACAGTTGCTGAAGCTGATGAACAAAAATTTAATTGACGAGACTGATCTTTGCGATGGGCGGAGGCGTATGACGGAAATTCTGACGCAATCGGCGATCACCGCTATACGAACAGAAACTGCAACGTTTAACTTCGACACTGGCGTTTGCAGAAATGAAAAAAACAGTGAAGTCGACAAGAAGTGTTCCCGACAAATCCGGCACGTGACGAAACCGAACGTCGGACCCATTGGACACCTTTTATAGTACCACTTACATGCAGTTAGCACTGTTACGAAAGTGGATATCGCCAAGCATGAACATGGATCGTTTTCCTTTAAGTTCATACTTCATGGGGGAAAACAGGCTGGTAGCTTGTTGATGTACGGAATACCTAATAATAAATGAATGCTTAAATACACGGCTCTAAAACAGGCCGTATATTTACAATGTACAGCCGATATTTTTTTATCTGGTACGTCGATTCTTCTTCTGGCGATATATCGGTATGCCAATATACCAATAATTTTCTGAATGCATCGAATGCAGGTAACGTTACATTTAAATATCGACGTATCAGATTCCCGATATTTCTAAAAATATCAGCAGTGCTACTGCGGACACCGCCTGTTGGTGCCACTTCACTACACGTGCCATGCTGCCGTTGTCGGGAGCCGGGCTGCGGAAGGTCAAAAACGGACCCACCACAAATACACTCCTGGAAATTGAAATAAGAACACCGTGAATTCATTGTCCCAGGAAGGGGAAACTTTATTGACACATTCCTGGGGTCAGATACATCACATGATCACACTGACAGAACCACAGGCACATAGACACAGGCAACAGAGCATGCACAATGTCGGCACTAGTACAGTGTATATCCACCTTTCGCAGCAACGCAGGCTGCTATTCTCCCATGGAGACGATCGTAGAGATGCTGGATGTAGTCCTGTGGAACGGCTTGCCATGCCATTTCCACCTGGCGCCTCAGTTGGACCAGCGTTCGTGCTGGACGTGCAGACCGCGTGAGACGACGCTTCATCCAGTCCCAAACATGCTCAATGGGGGACAGATCCGGAGATCTTGCTGGCCAGGGTAGTTGACTTACACCTTCTAGAGCACGTTGGGTGGCACGGGATACATGCGGACGTGCATTGTCCTGTGGAACAGCAAGTTCCCTTGCCGGTCTAGGAATGGTAGAACGATGTGTTCGATGACGGTTTGGATGTACCGTGCACTATTCAGTGTCCCGTCGACGATCACCAGTGGTGTACGGCCAGTGTAGAAGACCGCTCCCCACACCATGATGCCGGGTGTTGGCCCTGTGTGCCTCGGTCGTATGCAGTCCTGATTGTGGCGCTCACCTGCACGGCGCCAAACACGCATACGACCATCATTGGCACCAAGGCAGAAGCGACTCTCATCGCTGAAGACGACACGTCTCCATTCGTCCCTCCATTCACGCCTGTCGCGACACCACTGGAGGCGGGCTGCACGATGTTGGGGCGTGAGCGGAAGACGGCCTAACGGTGTGCGGGACCGCAGCCCAGCTTCATGGAGACGGTTGCGAATGGTCCTCGCCGATACCCCAGGAGCAACAGTGTCCCTAATTTGCTGGGAAGTGGCGGTGCGGTCCCCTACGGCACTGCGTAGGATCCTACGGTCTTGGCGTGCATCCGTGCGTCGCTGCGGTCCGGTCCCAGGTCGACGGGCACGTGCACCTTCCGCCGACCACTGGCGACAACATCGATGTACTGTGGAGACCTCACGCCCCACGTGTTGAGCAATTCGGCGGTACGTCCACCCGGCCTCCCGCATGCCCACAGGACTACATCCAGCATCTCTACGATCGTCTCCATGGGAGAATAGCAGCCTGCATTGCTGCGAAAGGTGGATATACACTGTACTAGTGCCGACATTGTGCATGCTCTGTTGCCTGTGTCTATTTGCCTGTGGTTCTGTCAGTGTGATCATGTGATGTATCCAGGAATGTGTCAATAAAGTTTCCCCTTCCTGGGACAATGAATTCACGGTGTTCTTATTTCAATTTCCAGGAGTGTATGTCCACACCAGGAGCTTAAGGTTACAAAAACTTCTGACGTGTGATGTTTTAGTTCATTGGTAATTGGGTAGTATTCGCTATTAATACGTATCACATAACCACTGATAGGTAAATTAACAGAGGAAGAGAAAACAGTATTGTACAAGCATACACCAGGTAGTTTCGTAAAAGCGCATCATAAACACATTCATGCTCAAATGTAGTGATTTCCAGGGTGTCAACAAATGTAGTGGTATAATAGTGTATTTTTATGTAGCGTTACCTACTGTCATTCCACGTACGTTGACGTTTCTCTCAACGGCGTCGGTTACCGACAATTACCGAACGACAGCAGGAGCCAAGTTCTCCGAACCGGACACCGACAATACAGTCTATATTTCATTGTTATAGGTTATTGTTTGTTCGACACCCGTTGTACTTCTACTGAAGTATGGTGATGGTTTAAGTGTTAATGTTTACGTACTTTTCAGAGTACTGAAGTTGGCCGTAAGTGTACCACAATCATAATGAAGAGGCAAGCTTCTATTCAAAACTTTTTCGCCAAAAAAGTAAGTGTCTATAAGCCTGTAGAAAACACTCCTGAAGTCGGTAGTGTTGCGAAAGTACAAAGTGCAAATAGGTTTGACGGTGTCAGTTCTGAAGTCTGCTGCGTTGGTAGAATTGACTCTTGTGACGTCGCTACTTCGAACTCAGTTACTGTCGTTCCAGTTGCGGAGGGTTGTCGGCCTGATCAATTAAGGAAAAATATATATGATATTGGAAACTACTGTCAAAACAATTCCGTTCAGCCTTTCGCAAACGAAAAAAGAATTTTTTTTCAGAAATTTTTTAGAATCCTGGGTCTAGGTACAAATTTCCCTCCATTACTCGTTCAAACCGTACTAGATCTTTTCAAACGAAATGGCTAGAAGAATTTACGTGGTTGTTTATTCAGCGGAAAAATCTGTATGTTTTTGCAAGTACTGCATGTTATTTTCCCATACCAAAAATGTAGGGAAAGTACATCACCAAGTAGCAAGGGCGTTGGTTAATCAGGCTTTTACCAATATAAAAAAAGCCAGGGAAATTTTTAAAAAAACATGATAACTTATCATATCATAAGAAATATGTTTCGATTGCTGAAAACACAAAAGCTATAGTTGAGGAAAGAGCTGAAAGTGTTGTCAAGTAAATGTCCAAAGGAGACTGGACACTGAGAACAACAGAAAATTGCTAATCCCCATAGTATAAACAATTAGATTTTTCGAGAGGCAGCAAATTGCTCTGACGGGTCATCGTGACTGGATGAATAAACCTTGAAGAACCGGACGAAAATTATGGGAATTTTCGGTCGTCGTTAAGGTACAGAGCCAACAGTGGAGACAATATTCTTAAATACCAATTAACGACCAGTGGTGGGAAGACGATGAATGCCCCTATACAAGTTCTTTTATTCAAAACGAACAGAAGAAACCAATGACATCTGTCAAATAGGACTATTTTGTATCTGTGTGGGTTACATAGAGGAGCAAACGTTCAAATTCAGGGAAGATTTGCAAAATGGAAGAGGGATTAAGTAACAGGCATCTAAGGCGCACACTCTAAGTAGTGCTTTTAGTCAGTTTGCATTTCTTCTTAATCTTTTTTGCCGGCCGCGGTGGTCTAGCGGTTCTGGCGCTGCAGTCCGGAACCGCGGGACTGCTACGGTCGCAGGTTCGAATCCTGCCTCGGGCATGGGTGTGTGTGATGTCCTTAGGTTAGTTAGGTTTAAGTAGTTCTAAGTTCTAGGGGACTTATGACCTAAGATGTTGAGTCCCATAGTGCTCAGAGCCATTTGAACCATTTTTTTTTTTTAATCTTTTTTACTTTGAGCTGGATGCTATCAACCAACCATAACGTATGTGAGGAACATCAAAATAAAATATTGATCTTCTTGCACCTTCTGTCAAAGGAGAGGGGAAATGCAGATGACTCATTGAAAGCCTTGTATAATGAAGACATTCGCTGCCAAACTTGACTTTAAGGAAGAGATTCGAATTAGCGAGGAGCAACGTCCCTTAAACCATAGAAAAAGATTACCATCGACGAGCTGTTTACATGACATACCTGGACGATTTTTGTAACTCACGTGAAGGACGCTTTGAATCTCACAAGAAAACAGTTGCATCCTTACAAACCGTCCTTTCACAGTTGTGTATCACAACAGATTTCAGTTCATTCGGCACTGCTTTTAATTTCTAAAAAGAAGACTTGTCACATAAAGAGACTGTGCAAAGTGAGTTTATGTTGTGGAAAGAAAAGTGGAGTCAGGAAAATTCCTTAACTCTTCCAAAAACAGCCACGAGTTCTCTTGAAAAATGTGACAAGACATTCTTCCCAAACATTCATAACATTTATACCCTTCTTAAATTACTCACAGTTCTTCCCGTTTCTGTCGCAACCGTAGAGCGAATTTTCTCCAGCCTGAGGAGACTGAAGACTTACCTAAGGAACAGTGTATTTGAAAGTAGGCTTAATGGGCTTGCTGTACTTTCTATCCAGAGAGATATTATAGTTAGTGACGATAAAGTCTTGATACGTTTTCAAGTGTACCAACAAACTTGGACTTCGTTTTGTAAACATTGTTCCATATAAAAAGTGAAGTTCCTTTTTAATTTTGTATATTCTTTTTACTGTCTGTTTCATAAACGATTAATAAAACAAATTTTGTTGCATTGTCATTTGTTAAACAGTCAATTTAATAAACATTTCTGTAAGGTCTCTCCAAAACAATACCTACTCAAAGCAGCCTTTTGAATTATAGTTAGTAAAACACATATGCGTGTGTACACAAAAAGAAAAGAAACAGGGGTGCTGGCAATTTATACACACATGGCAGAACGAACCAATATTTATAGCTAGAATCACTCCAAACAAGATAACCACAATTCCGTTTCCATTTTTTAATTTGTATTAGTGTTTGCTGGGACGTTCTTAAAATCTTGACTAACGTTTGAAATATAGTGTCATTGCCTCGCTATGTTGGTTTTCCAGTGACTCGCTTTGTTTCCTCGACGCTGTTACTGTTACAAGATGCAGACTATCGCCACAATATACGGTACATTACTGAATTGGACATTGTCACGCTAGTCGGCATCTTGTAATTATATACGCAGAGAGGAAACAAAGAGAGGCACTGGGCAACCACCATAGAGAGGCATGATAAAAGAGATTTTTTCAACATTTGGGTTTTTAGAATAAGTTATACTTTTTGTGATTTAATGTCAACAACAGAAAAGTTTTATCTCGACAAAGTAAAAGGAGCTCATCGCCAATTACCCTCTGAATATGAGCAGCAAAACTGATACAAAATATGATGGGGTGTCTACTTAAAATTACTTAACTTTCTTTACATTAATCTTGCCCCCCTTCCCCCCAAAAGAATGCTATATTCGCCACTGCCGCAGTTCAAGGTAATCCTTTATTGACAAGAAATAATACAAAAAAAAGGAATTTTGGCTTGTGACAATAAAAGTAGTTTACTCGAACTTCTGCAGAAAGCACCTTTCTGTGCCGCAGCGCTAGACGAATCATGTGACGTTGTTGATGAACATATATACATTTTCATACGATTTTTGGATATCGAAAGCAAAGAATTTAGGGAAGTATTGCTGAAATTATTGGCATTGTAAGGCAAGACTCGCAGAGAAGATTTATTCAAGTCTTTTGATGACTTGATGACAAATGATAAATGATAAAATGATATCTCTTTCAAGTAACGGGGCTCCAGCCATAATCGGCAAAGAAAATGGGCTAGCGAAGAGAATCAGATAAAAAGTAGAACTACTGTCTTATCACTGCATAATTCACCAGACAGCCCTTTATGCAAAACTTATTGTGACTATGAAAAAAGTAATGGATAGGTCGATCAGGTTGAGAAATTTGGTAAGGTCTCGTTCTGTTCCACAGCACAGACAGTTCAAAGAGTTCCTTTCTGAGTGTGATTCGGCGCATTCTGACATACTCCTGTACAAGAATGTTCATTGGCTTAGTAAAGGTCAAGTGATTGAACGTTTTGGCAAATGAAACAAGAAGTAACATCCTCCTTAATTTTGGACTCACAAGGAACAAGAGACCATTTGGAGTTCTTAGCAAACGAAAGCAGTACGCTAGCTCTAGCTTTCTTGCAAGATCTTATGAAATATTTAGAAGCGCTCAATACAGTGCTACAAGAAAATGGAAAATTAATACGTGATCTGATATGATGTATGTCTTCTTTGCAGTCGCAAGGTGGACATCTTTGAAAAAGACACTACAAGTCAAGAATTCTTTTCAGTTTTCAGCAATTTTTTTATATAAAAATAATTCTGAAAATGACACTTAAATGAGCATGGGTGTGTGTGATGTCCTTAGGTTAGTTAGGTTTAAGTAGTTCTAAGTTCTAGGGGACTGATGACCTCAGATGTTAAGTCCCATAGTGCTCAGAGCCATTTTTTTGACACTTAAGTAGTCTCAAAGTTCAGGTCACATCATAAGGTGGCATCTGCAGCAAGATTCCAAGACTTTTTAGAGAAAGAGAAGCTGTCGATATTCTTGAAATCGCTTTTTGAAGTTTCTCCGCCGTTCTAAGCCTTTATTCTGAATGGAAGTAACAGACTTGGAAGAAGACATATCCTTGCAAACGTATAAAACTGAAGAATTTTGGAGAAAACAAGTCCAAGAAAAATATAACAAATGCCAAAAAATTTGTGTATACTTGGTTGATGTGTTTGGTTGCACATATATTTCTGAAATTTCATTTTCAAAAAAGAATTTTTTGAAGAACAAGTGGCGCTCATAATTAACAGCCTCCTACCTTGAAGACACCATTCGCATACGCTGCTCCCCACAGGCACCTAAGTTGGACACACTGGCTCAAGACCGCAAATGTAATTTCTCCCATTGATTTTTAATACAAAAATGCCTATCAATTGCATTTCATATTTTATGAGTGAGAACTGAAGTAAAAAATGTTTGCTGGACTTTTCAGTAGAGATATACCTGTCAATTTTATTTCACATTTTTTGTCAGTGAAATTAAAAATGGTAGAGAATATAATTTTTTCCTGCTTTTGTAATACAATAATACCCATCTACCTATAAATTAGTTTGAGAGTGAAAACTGAAATAAAAAGTTAGTAAGGATTAAGAGGTTTTTCTTCTAGCACTGAATGAAAATGTTCGTGTCCGGACCCCATCTAAAATTTCTTGCCGACATATATTTGACTTTCTTTACTCTGCACCCTCTTTTATTAGACTGACTCGTAGTTGGCTGATACTGACTAGCGGTGAGAAACAAAAGACCCACATCCCGACTGCCACTTTCAGAAAAAGCTCAGTGGTCAAGCACGTGGAACATTTACCATGAGTGTTTCCCTATTCATCAAACTGGAGAGCGCACGTCACCTGTTGAAGTATGGAAAGCATATGCACTGCACTGATGATCCGCTCGCTTTGGCGTTGGCCTCAGTGCGGATAACACAGTGGTATACATGAAATTCTCCGCCTACACAGTGGATGCAATATACCATCTACAAACTCCTAGGGCTTGGATTACCTCCGTACAAGACAAAACACGAGACAAGACTTCTGTTTGCTCTCTAGCCAGGAACAGAAATTCGAGTCAAGTGTTCTTCTATTAAAAAAGCATCCCAGTGTGCGTCAGACTCCGCAGAGGGGTGAAGGACCGTCACTCGAGTACACACTACAGTAACTCTCATCACGGAGACTACTCCACACGCTCCCTGTGGGGAAACCAACACTTCTCAACATCTAAACACGAAATTGTCCACTGTGGCTCTCGCCAGTGTAGACTCCAGGTCAATCCACGGAGGGAAATCTCCACACGCACCCTGTGGGGAAACCAACACTTCTCAACATCTAAACACGAGATTGTCCACTGTGGCTCTCGCCAGTGTAGACTCAGGTCAATCCACGGAGGGAAATCTCCACACGCACCCTGTGGGGAAACCAACACTTCTCAACATCTAAACACGAAATTGTCCACTATGGCTCTCGCCAGTGTAGGCTCCAGGTCAATCCACGGAGGGAAATCTCCACACGCACCCTGTGGGGAAACCAACACTTCTCAACATCTAAACACGAAATTGTCCACTATGGCTCTCGCCAGTGTAGACTCCAGGTCAATCCACGGAGGGAAATATCCACACGCACCCTGTGGGAAACCAACACTTCTCAACATCTAAACACGAGATTGTCCACTATGGCTCTCGCCAGTGTAGACTCCAGGTCAATCCACGGAGGGAAATCTCCACACGCACCCTGTGGGAAACCAACACTTCTCAACATCTAAACACGAGATTGTCCACTGTGGCTCTCGCCAGTGTAGACTCCAGGTCAATCCACGGAGGGAAATCTCCACACGCACCCTGTGGGGAAACCAACACTTCTCAACATCTAAACACGAGATTGTCCACTGTGGCTCTCGCCAGTGTAGACTCCAGGTCAATCCACGGAGGGAAATCTCCACACGCACCCTGTGGAGAAACCAACACTTCTCAACATCTAAACACGAGATTGTCCACTGTGGCTCTCGCCAGTGTAGACTCCAGGTCAATCCACGGAGGGAAATGTCTTCCATCAGTTTCCGCAGGGAAGTGCCTTTCCACGCCATACACCCGCTGCCTCCTGGACACGGGGCTCTATGTTTACACTCAGGCGACGACTACGTGGCTCACGAATCTGCCAGCCAACCTGGAACTCATACTCCCTTCAGAAGATTCCTGGAAGTTTCCATTTCCCCTCCTACATCCTTAGCACTTCGCCAATCGAGTAAACATCTCTATTTTTTGGTGGGACGTGTGCTCTGGTTCTTCCCATGAGAAGATTCCTCGGAGGTTAGCTCGCGACCATTGATTGTGACCTCACACATTCCTTCACGCTAAAATTGATATCTTTTCGCCTTCTTCCACCCAAAATACTCTTTACCTACGTATGCTATTGTGAAAAATGATTTTTGCGAATTATTTTCTCCAAGTTGTCATTTTTGCAATCGATAGCAAGAAACGTCCACTGGTAAGTAAATAACCTTCACACAGTTCCAATGCAGATCGACTGTGCGTCAACCGCCAAAATCTCCGACTCCTTTACTCCTTTGATTATGTCTCGTCACTCTATTTGTTCTTAAGCCGTTTATAGAAAGCAACAATACTTTGAATTTTGTTGCTCTCTGTTTAAACACATGGGTATAGAAGAGTGGTTCACAGAATATAAACAGTACAATGACATAAACAATTAACTTTCACATGTATTAGAAGTGCTTAAACTATTGTTTACATCCGGGAAAATTTCATATTCGACATCAGGTAATTCTTATGCAAGAGCAAATCATGCTAGCAAAGTCGTTGTCCGCCGCTCGTGGTCTCGCGGTAGCGTTCTCGCTTCCCGAGCACGGGGTCCCGGATTCGATTCCCGGCGGGGTCAGGGATTTTCACCTGCCTCGAGATGACTGGGTGTTTGTGTTGTCCTCATCCTTTCATCATCATCCAGGAAATTGGCGAAATTGGACTGAGCAAAGATTGGGTAATTGTACGGGCGCTGATAACCACGCAGTTGAGCGCCCCACAAACCAAACATCATCATAACAAAGTCGTGCATTTCATAACTCTCATACCATAGTAAAGAACGCTTACAACGCTGCTGTGCAGGTGCTAGCACTACTCATAAACGAAGTTGCGTCTCTTGTTACCTAGATAGTTCTCGTGTAACAGCTCCGCCTCATGCGGGAAACGAACGTTAACTGTAGTTTGCCAGTACAGAAGGTACTGACACTCACTTAATAATACTCCAATCTTTTTATCTTACGATAGCAAAAAATTAAATGTGACTCCGAGATATATCAAAAGTTGACAGCCGAATGCTGGCAACACAGATAAAATGACGAGCTATTTACACAGATACTATTTGCATTGAAGATACGAAAGATAGAAAAATGATGACATGTACAGTTTTTAGATAGGAAAGCATTAAATTTTTTATATGACACGAAGTAGATACATTTAACATCTAATGAAAAGTAACGTTTCATTTACAATTGTAATATAATACTTGTGCAACTGAAACTTAAATAAATTTGGTAACTGGGAACCACAGGGATTGGACAAAAAGTTGGAAACGTCGCGAAAATGTACGACTGAACACAAATGCAGACGTTAGCGAAACCTACATTTGCGTTGTTGTATTTCACCATGAAAACACCTCCGCAATGTCCTCAGTACGTTGCAAGTATCAGTCGTAATCAGAACAGCGTCCTGTGTAGTTGTCAGCGCACCGTGTCAGGGCTAAGTGTATTCGGACGTGGGCAAATTGCTGGTGCTCGTATGGTGCAGACGTCCATAACCAAGGATGCCAAAGTGTTTGGTACTTCAAGAGGCACCATATCGAAGATTTACAGCGCACGCAGGGAAAGCGTAAATCACCATTCCCTAAGTCATAACGAGGACGAAAGTGTCTCTCGAATGGTCGTGACGGACTGTCATTGAAGAGGACTGTGACGAAAAATAAGATGACGACACCTGCAGAATTCTCTGCAGAACCGAATGTTGCACTCGTGAACACTGTCAGTACAAAAACAACACGAATAACAGTCCATAAAAAAGGGCACTGCAGGCCGAGTTGGATTTCCAAAATCAATCGTCAGTGACGCAAATGTTCATTACACGAAGACGTGGTCCCGAAGCCATAAAACAAGACTACTCAAGCAACGGAAAATGCCTTTGGTCCGTATGAGATCTGTTTCACACTGCTTCCAGGTTTTGCACAAATTTACGCCCCAAAAAGAATCAAACATGACAGGGGTTCGGAGATGACTTGGAAAGCCATATTGTAGCATTCCAAGGTAGTCGCGGTTACTCTAGAACCACCATTACGGCGAGGGATTATGTGTAAAATACTCGCGACTACTCTCCAACCATCATTACTCCCAGGGGTATGTGTCAAATTTGGATGATACGGTCCATCGCATGGTACAACGGGGTTTGTTCCTCAATGGTAATGCAGTGCGCCAAGAGAACCTATTCACACAGTTTGTACTGTCTGTTACTGGTTTTGTGAATCCGAGGATGAACTGTTGCGTCTCCCCTGGTCACCATAGTCACCAAAACTTAATATTATTGAAGATTTGTGGTCTACTTTGGAGAGAAAGGTGCTTAATCGCTACCTAAGTCCATAATCGTTATTTAAACTTGCCACAGTTTTACAAGAAGAATGGTACAAGATTATCTTGAAAATCCTATAGGACGTGTACTTATTCATTATGAAACAAATGGAAGCTGTTTCGAATGCCAACTGGCTTACTAGAGCCTTTTAGGTACGCCAGTGTGTTGTGACTGTGTGAGAGACTTTCTGTCAAGAAATGATCGGCAAAGGATGAATCTTTATTACTTTATCTGCAGCTTCTCTACTGTTCATATTTACCTGTCATCAGTTGTTAAATGTATCTCCAAATAGAAAATGTTTCCTTTTTAATTAATGAAACTATTTCCTCATGACACAAAAATGTCATTTCTTTGCATCTATTCTATCTGTATAAATAATATCTATGTAAATAGCACACCAGTTTCTCTGTGGTTCCGACGTTCAGTTGTCACCCGCCGATAGGCTAAGAAGCCGAGAATGGGTTTGGTACCAAATAAATACAGTTTTACAGAACAAGAGGAAATGTTTACCATTTAACATATTAAAAAGTTTTATTAGATAAGCAAGATGTCAGTTAGATGCACTGGTTTGGCAGCGATGCATCCTGAATACAACTGTGTCGGACGTTTTAAGAATGGAAAACTTTGATAACCTTTTATACAGTTCGCAGAAATAACGGGAAAATGTTTATGCTATACCCTCAATAGCACATTCATTTAAACATCTTACGGGATATATGAGGTAAGTGTGGAAATGGATGGCACAGCTAAACTAGTGAAAAGTGATGCGTTGCAGTAAAAAGGCTGACGGCGACCACTCCAACAACAATAGTTAGTAATTGTAGGAAAAACGGCTCGTGCAAATAAAAGGGGAAGCAGATTAAATGGCGCAGTGCGCCGGACTCGACAGTGGTGAACAGACAAAAGAGCGATGTGCGCGGCTGCGAAAGCGTTCACTGGATTTCGTGTAAAAGTGCGGCCGGGGCGTCGAGTGTCAACAGCGCCAATTGGCAGGCCGGTCCGGGGGAAACAAATGGAAGGAAAACAACGGGAGGGGTCTCCAGGGAGCGGCGCTGTTAATTAATCCTCTAACGCCGCGCGAGTGGCCACCCCTGACCCCGTGCTAGTGGACACCCCTGACCCCGTGCTAGTGGACACCCCTGGCCCACGTGCAGCTTGAAGGCGGCGCGGAGCACTCTCTCAGTCTGTTTGGTCAGCCAGCTTATCCGCTTGCCACCGTAGCGCACCGGCACCACACGCTACTCATAATTACTGGCCATCAAAAAGAAAAAAAAATCTTGCTTTAAAGAAAATACTTTTCCGTCTACATTTACTGCTTAATATAAAACACGCTGACCATCAACTTGCAAGGGATCCTTCCCATCGCACCCCCCTCAGATTTAGTTATAAGTTGGCACAGTGGATAGGCCTTGAAAAACTGAACACAGATCAATCGAGAAAACAGGAAGAAGTTGTGTGGAACTATGAAAAAAATTACTAAAATATGCAAACTGACTATTCCATGCGCAAGATAGGCAACATCAAGGAGACTTCGTGCGTAGGAGCGCCGTGGTCCCGTGGTTAGCATGAGTAGCTCCGGAACGAAAGGTCCTTGGATCAAGTCTTCCCACGAGTGAGAATTTTACTTTCTTTATTTTCGCAAAGTTATGATCCGTCCGTTCCTTTATTGACGTCTCTGTTCACTGTAATAAGTTCAGTGTCTGTGTTTTGCGACCGCACCGCAAAACCGTGCGATTACTGGACGAAAGGACGTGCCTCTCCAATGGGAACCGAAAACGTTTGATCGGAAGGTCATAGGTCAACCGATTCCTCCACAGGAAAACACGTCTGCTATATTCTGTACGACACTGGTGACGGCATGTGCGTCACATGACAGGAATATGTTGTCGACCCACCTAACTCGTACACTTAGCGAATGGGTAAAAAGATTCTTCTACCTTGCCCGATTTAGGTTTTCTTGTGGATGTGATAATCACTCCCAAAAAAGTGATGAAAACATAAGAGTTTGCCACATAAACTGAAAATAAAAATTTAAACTTTTCACTCGAGTGAAGACTTTAACCTAGGACCTCTTGCTCCGCAGCTGCCCTCGCTAACCACGGACCACGGCGCTCCAGGACTCCCACCGTCCTTAATGTTGCCTATCTTCGCATGGACTACTCAGTTTGTATATTTTTCTAATTTTTTTCACAGTTCCACACAACTTCTTCCTGTTTTCTCGATTGATCTGTGTTCAGTTTTTCAAGCCCTATCCACTGTGCCATCTTATAACTAAATTTGAGGGGGGTGCGATGGGGAGCTTCCCTTGTTAGTAGCGTCTTGGTCCCTCTTAGAAGGCAATATTGCAGTGATTCTTCGTGGGATGGATGTATGCATTGCTTGGTAGGTTTCCACAGGTATGTGGCCCCACCACTAGACATACGGAAATTGTGCTGCAGTCAACCATTGGCGCTAAGATGGACGTTGATACTCTGCCATATTTGTTGCATCGGATTCAGATAAGGCGAATCTGCTGACCAAGACGTCAACACGAGTTCAGTATCCTGCTGCTCAGGCCTCTGCACCAAGACTCCAGCCTTGTGAAACGGACAGCTGTGCTGGTGGAAGGTACCACTGCCGTTGGTGAAAGACATTGTGAAGGGGCCCTAGTGGTCCACCAAATTTTTCACGAAGTCTACAGCTGTCATGGTGCCTTCTATTAGCACTACATATCCCATTTACGTCCAGGTGAATATCGTCTTCTCCGTAATCGACATGTGTCTGTGGCACACACTACTTTTTATCTGGACCCCATCATCGATTTGATGTAACAAGAAATTTTATTCATTGACAAATACCAACTGACCCACAAAAAAATATCGATGACTCCATGCCCACTGCAATCGTAGACTATGTTGTCGTTGACACATTGTGGGAACACATCAGTAATCCTACAGCTGCAAAACCATATGCGCTGGATGCTGCGCTGTGAAACACTTTACCAGTACCAGCATTGTGCCCTGTCATCAGACGTGATGTGTATCGCCACCTATCCTACTTCACAGAGTGGGCAAGCGTTCGAACACGTTCTATGGTAAGTGGTGGATATCCAGAACCTTGTCACCCACAGTAGCGTGCCAACAGAAAACTATCAATGCCGTTTCTGATATCCTGGCTCCCAGGAACTGGGCCTTCGTATAAGGGACCATGAAAAAGTTTCTGTTCGAAGACTGCACAGTTCGGAATCGGCACCTAAATCAGGCAAAATGGCCGTGAACGCTGAGGCACTAGGCTGAAAATACCCATTTGGTAGAACACAGACATGCTGCGTGAAGAAGTCCGTAAGTGCCTGCAAAGCATCTTCGTACAACAGGAATTGTCGACATTTCAGGCGCTTTTTTGAGGGTCCGAAGGCGAAATGATCGCGTAGGGAGAGATCAGGACTATAGGACGGTCGCTCAAGTGTCTCCCATTTGGAAGAGAACCTTCTCATAGATCAAATGGCGCCTTGTATCGAACAGCAACCACTACGAACACCATTGGACAGTGATGGATTTCGACAGACATGCAGACCCATACATGTTCTTCAATCTCCAGTGGAGGTCTACTAGTGATTGTCCTTCCGCAGCTACAAAAAGAATAACATCACACTGATCCTCTTTGGAGGCATTTGGTGATAACGTCATCATAGCTCACTTTTCCGAATTGGCCACAGGCACGTGGGAAACACACGAGCGCTAGACTAATCTCTTGTCTATGTGTCAGTGCCCTTATACCTGCACTTGTGTGACCCTTAACTCATATGCAAGTTAGGGTGGCAAAATCACAATGTTATGTAAATCACATTCATGTGGATTTAAACTGAGTCTGCACAAGGTGTGCATTGATTCATTAAATTAACCGATCATAGTTCTGACCCCCCCCCCCCCCAAAAAAAATGATAATGGAAAAAATATTGCTGAGTGTGACTTTTTAACAGATAAATGCCATCCTAAAAGTTTAAAATTACATTTACTTTCTTTAAATGGAAGACAAAATTTATCATGCATTTGTGCAAGGGACGATCATGTATATTAACAGAAATGTAGCATGTAAATGGTCCTCACTAGATAGATGTGTTGGCAAGAACATAGTACAAAAGACACTGCATGGAATCTATTGTGCTTCTGAATTACGAGAAGGGGAGCAAAGACCCTGCTGATTACGGTTGCTACTCAGCATCAGCTGCTGTATGATGATGGGCTCTGCCTTGGTGACCGATCAAAGTGCAAGTGCGAAAAAGCTAAGTGTTCGTCTGGGTCGTTGGACTGTGAATGAAATTACTTTGCACCATGGATGGCAAAGTACATGACCAACTCCAATGGCAGACGGCAAGCAACTCTCAAAATTTTCTTCCAACCCACAGCCAGAGAACGACCGCTCTGTTGTGCCAGATCTCAGCCAAATGTCACCAATTAACAAAGCTTTCGCCAATTATGGCCAAACAACAAACTCTTCTAGATTCTCCGATTTTTGTCTTAAAAAAAAGATATCTTACTTTTCAAAAATTTAGCCTGTAATTACAATTTCCTCCTACTAACTGAGATTTTCATTTCTGGCTCACTTCTTCCATATAAAAATTATAGAAAAATGTAAATTTTATTGTAAAATACGTATAAAATTACGAGAAAACAAAAGAGGCACAAGGTTTTCTTTACATTCCCTTTTTCACAAAAAATATCGAATTTAAGAAAATAAGGAAATGGATTCCATTTATTTTGTTTTTACATATTCCTCACCTTCCATAATTCTTTGCTGTTTATTGGGCATAACAGTATTATCAAATGTTGTTTTTGCATGTAACTTTAATTTTATGGTAGAAAGATAGATATTCTTTATATATATACATTATGAAAAATATTTTTCATATTCTTGCATATTTTTGTTAGTTAAAAAATTCAATGTTCTGACATTATCTACATAAAAAGAGCTATCCATAAAAATAACAATGATTAAAATCGGATATACAAAATTTTCAGTTTAAAAATTTTCATTAAGTTTCTTATGTTGTATATCACATATGAAAACCTTCTCATCAAACATTACTAGATATGCTAGAGAATCTACAGGTACTTTTTCATTAAAAGTTGCAAATTATTTCACTGTTGTATTCTGAATTTAGCAATACTGTTTGACAAGTCATATTAATCACGAAAATTGAATAATTTGTTACGAAATTATATGAATTAACGCCTATATCTCCTTTCAGCAGTGTAATACTTTTAAAATTCAGAAATCCATACTGTGTTTGCAGAAGATTATTTTATATATTAATATTCCATATCTCCTGAGGGAAAACTTCACTTCTTTCCTTTTTACTGCATATGTTGCATAGCTTAATGTGACAGAATAATGAAGACTCGAAAATTTGTCTGAAAAGCTACAAACACAAAATTTGGGATATGAATCTCTACTGAATTGTAGTAATTTGTGATACTTTGCTCTGTATTTTTCTTCCCATGTAATCCTGCCACCTCAACTAGGGATTTTTCAGACATTTTACAGTTATTCAGGCTCATTTTTACTTCTAATGGCAAAATAGCTTTTATTTCAATTGCAGTATCATTGTAGTCAGCCCATCTAAGAATCTCAGCACTTGAATTCCAAGGAAGAATTACAGTAAGATCTGCCTCCCACATAAATCTGTTGTAAATTTTGAAAAATCTACCAAGCATTCCACATGGACAAAACACCTCATTTTTATTACACTTTATTTTTCCATCATTAAGTAGTATATGTCCTTCTATACCTATTTTATTAGCAAGAGATGAAGTTAAATGTAACAAAACTTATGATGAAATAAAAGTATGTTCAATTGTAGATAGAATAATATATGCTTTCTTTATAGTTATAAAATCAAATGGCTTTGCCACAGAACTATCAAATAATTTTTTATTGGATTTCACAACATATGTCATGTAATTTGATCCATCAGCCTTAAAGTCATAAAGCTCATGTATAATTGAGTATGATTAGGATGAAGCCATCCATCCCCTATTTCTTCCTATCTTGCGACCTGTGTCCCACTGCAATACGGGATCTGCCAGGTTACTATTGATTTGGCAGTGTAACTTACAGAGGGTGGCCAGATGCCCTTCCTGCCGCCACCCCAAACCCCCTGGGACAGAATCTGTGTACCCCATCTGTCTGCACCTAGTGTAACTTATGGAATAGTGCAAACATTTCAAATGTCTGTGAGTCGTGTAACTGAGGCAGAACGTGGGGACCAGCCTGGTATTTACCAATCAGGATGTGGAAAACCGCTTAAAAATCACATCCAGGATGGCCAGTATACCGTCCCATATCATTAATCTACTGTGCGGATTCGATCCAGGGCCGACACGCCTGCCTGAGTCCAGGAAGCAACGCATCAGCACTCTTGGCTACCCTGTCAGGTGAAGCCATCCATCCCATATATTTATGTTAATTTCACTATCCTTGCTACGAACATTTAAATTATATTTACCTTTCTCATTCACAGGAAATGAGTAAAAGTGTTAGCTCTCGATCTTGTTCATTATTCACTATGGATAAAATTTTAATAAGACATTTCTAAAGTAACTGTTACAGTAGTACCACTGAAATCAATTATATTATCATTTTCTTCAGTTATAGCAATTTTAAAATCCTCTATAGTGTTAAAAATAGAAATATAAACAAGATAATACGGTTCGTGAATTAGCAGTCCACCAAATTCAGCATTAGGTTTGAATGAAGCAATAATATTTGTTTCTCAATGACAATCATCAGCATACTTCACAAACATTCTATCAGCTAAAGCAAAATTAATATTAATTAACTCAAATGGAACACTTTTAGGAATATCAACAGCAACAGGTTTTTATTAGCTTCAATATTTTGACTACTGCTGTATTCTTGTTGCCACTGTAGAGTCTTGTACCCTAGGAATCAAGGAAGAGGATGTTATTTAGTGGCTGGTATCCTCTTTCTACAACACGGCTACACACATGTATTAACAGGGTTCTTTAT
This sequence comes from Schistocerca cancellata, assembly GCF_023864275.1. Classification (NCBI taxonomy): domain Eukaryota; kingdom Metazoa; phylum Arthropoda; class Insecta; order Orthoptera; family Acrididae; genus Schistocerca; species Schistocerca cancellata. The sequence goes on along the minus strand of NC_064631.1, from coordinate 65,534,575 downwards.
TTATCTGAACAGATCGCTGCTACTTAAACTTAAGGGTCCATGTGGTCTGGTACAAGATCTTCAATAATAGTCCATGTTAGCCTCACTACTGTTCAACTACAAATCCTGCTATAAACACTATTCCAGTCACTATACACCCTCGTAGCTCGTGGTGTGAATGGACAGACGCCATCTAGGATAGTGACTGAGCTAGTGTCTGAGACTGAGCCCTCCAGTCCACGACGGCTATCTAACTACTTGCAGTCGAGAGAGCGTTGGCGGAGGATTATTTAAGAGTCTGTCCTTTGCCCCCTCTCCTGATAGGCGCACTTGATCCAGCGCGTACTATCAATCTTCTTACTACATTTTTGCCAACTGGTGTGCTGACAACAGTGTGTGCCAGCACGTTTATCTCCCCCCCACCCCCAAAATGCACAGTTGTCGTGTAGGGAGGATGCGAACAACAACAGGGAGGGAGGCAGGACGCTGGATGTAGACATGAGCCGGGATCTGTGACTGTAGAGGACGGCGTACCCCAGCCGTGCCCGGCCATCTGGCTTGCGAGGCAACAGGAACATCTTAAGCAAAACTGCTGCCAGGGCACACGTCCAGGCCTGAGGGCATGTCCTGGGGTGTTAGCGGCGACGGCGACAGCAATGGCGTATGCGGTCCATCGGGTCGGTGAGCAGGGACAGCAAGGACGAGCGCGCTTCGTCCATCCGCTCCCTTGGGGTGCCCTGGGGCCACCAACGGGCGGCTGCGAAAGCCGCACGGTCCCGTGAGGCTGCGAGTCTGATGGAAGAAATGCAGCGGAGTCACGAGGCAAATGACACGCACGAATGTCTTACTGGTGGCGGCACTGCAAGCCATCGGGACTTGCAATCAAGTACATACACTCCTGGAAATTGAAATAAGAACACCGTGAATTCATTGTCCCAGGAAGGGGAAACTTTATTGACACATTCCTGGGGTCAGATACATCACATGATCACACTGACAGAACCACAGGCACATAGACACAGGCAACAGAGCATGCACAATGTCGGCACTAGTACAGTGTATATCCACCTTTCGCAGCAATGCAGGCTGCTATTCTCCCATGGAGACGATCGTAGAGATGCTGGATGTAGTCCTGTGGAACGGCTTCCCATGCCATTTCCACCTGGCGCCTCAGTTGGACCAGCGTTCGTGCTGGACGTGCAGACCGCGTGAGACGACGCTTCATCCAGTCCCAAACATGCTCAATGGGGGACAGATCCGGAGATCTTGCTGGCCAGGGTAGTTGACTTACACCTTCTAGAGTACGTTGGGTGGCACGGGATACATGCGGACGTGCATTGTCCTGTTGGAACAGCAAGTTCCCTTGCCGGTCTAGGAATGGTAGAACGATGGGTTCGATGACGGTTTGGATGTACCGTGCACTATTCAGTGTCCCCTCGACGATCACCAGTGGTGTACGGCCAGTGTAGGAGATCGCTCCCCACACCATGATGCCGGGTGTTGGCCCTGTGTGCCTCGGTCGTATGCAGTCCTGATTGTGGCGCTCACCTGCACGGCGCCAAACACGCATACGACCATCATTGGCACCAAGGCAGAAGCGACTCTCATCGCTGAAGACGACACGTCTCCATTCGTCCCTCCATTCACGCCTGTCGCGACACCACTGGAGGCGGGCTGCACGATGTTGGGGCGTGAGCGGAAGACGGCCTAACGGTGTGCGGGACCGTAGCCCAGCTTCATGGAGACGGTTGCGAATGGTCCTCGCCGATACCCCAGGAGCAACAGTGTCCCTAATTTGCTGGGAAGTGGCGGTGCGGTCCCCTACGGCACTGCGTAGGATCCTACGGTCTTGGCGTGCATCCGTGCGTCGCTGCGGTCCGGTCCCAGGTCGACGGGCACGTGCACCTTCCGCCGACCACTGGCGACAACATCGATGTACTGTGGAGACCTCACGCCCCACGTGTTGAGCAATTCGGCGGTACGTCCACCCGGCCTCCCGCATGCCCACTATACGCCCTCGCTCAAAGTCCGTCAACTGCACATACGGTTCACGTCCACGCTGTCGCGGCATGCTACCAGTGTTAAAGACTGCGATGGAGCTCCGTATGCCACGGCAAACTGGCTGACACTGACGGCGGCGGTGCACAAATGCTGCGCAGCTAGCGCCATTCGACGGCCAACACCGCGGTTCCTGGTGTGTCCGCTGTGCCGTGCGTGTGATCATTGCTTGTACAGCCCTCTCGCAGTGTCCGGAGCAAGTATGGTGGGTCTGACACACCGGTGTCAATGTGTTCTTTTTTCCATTTCCAGGAGTGTAGAACAGCCAGTGCGTTCCTGGATCACGTCTCTTTCCCAACGACCACGGTTGCCATAAACGCTGAAAGAATAAGATCACGTGGCGCGAAGCGATACTTGTGGAGCATTGGCGGCGCCGGATGCTGCGATGGGTGTAGCAAGTGTAGCAGCGTCCAGTTTCTGCGGCCATGTTTAGTTCCGCCGGTGATGGTACGTCTCGTGGGTGAGAGAGATAGGAGGCGAGAAAGAGTTGCAGCGCCTGTTCTCGTATGTGGGCGGTGCAAAGCTTGGCCGTATCTAGTTTAAAAGTGCGTACGAAGCGTTCTGCTCCTCCGTTAGACCGTGGGTGAAACGGAGCACTTGTTAGATGACGAATTCCATTTCGTTCACAAAACTGTTCAAAGTTACGTGAAGTGAACTGTGGTCCGTTGTCCGATACTAGTACTTCTGGCAAACCTTCTACGCAAAGTATGAAGGACAACACTTGAATGACGCTACGTGATGTGGCAGAGTACACAGGCACCGCTAATGCATACTTGCTAAAAGATTCTACCATTACGAGCCAACGAATGTTCCAAATCGGCCCTCCGAAATCAATGTGCACTCCTTGCAATGGTGATTGACTCTTAGTCCAATTTGAGAAGGTCTGTGGCAGAGCGGATTGGTTTCCCGCGCATGCGCGACACTCTGACGTCATTTGTTCAATCTATGTGTCCATGCCTGGCCAAGTACAGTGCAGGCGCGCAGTTTAGTGCGAACAATTCCCCAATCTCCTTGGTGGAGCAATCGCTACACATCCTTTTGCTACACTTTGGGAATAAGCACATGGTACTGTCCACTGTCATTTTGAACTAGAATTGCACCCTGTTGAACTGAAAGGTTATGTCGATATGCATAACATCGGGTCACATCTGAATTCTGGATACTGTTCAGTGTGCGACGCAAAGACTTACGATTGTAATACAAAAAAATCTTGAGTTCGAGGTCTGCTTCCGTGGCCTCTGCAACTTTTCTCTACTGCAAAGGACAAGATTCCAGCAAATCAGAATCTTGCGCATAGATTTGTCAACAAGATGCAGCAGATGTATCAAAGAGTCTGCGCTAATCGGAAGGTGAGATAGGGCGTCTGCATTGCCTTGCTTTGCCGTGGGTCTGTGCACAGTTTCATACTGATTCTGCGAAAGCAACGAAGCCCAACGCTGCAATTTTTGAGCAGTGCTTGTAGGAACCGCCTTGGACGGATGAAAGAAGGACTGCAAGTCCCTAAATCGAATTTGCGGCCATACAAAGATTGATGGAATTTCATAACTCCGTACACAATATCGGGAGCTTCTTTTTATATTTGTGAACAGTGGTTCAAAGGCCTCTGAGCACTATGGGACTTAACTTCTAAATCCATCAGTCCCCTACAACTTAGAACTACTTAAACCTAACTAACTTAAGGACATCACACACATCCATGCCCGAGGCAGGATTCGAACCTGCGACCGTAGCGGTTGCGTGGTTCCAGACTGTAGCGTCTAGAACCGCTCGGCCACCATGGCCGGCTTTGTCAACAATTGCACTCAGATTGAGATAACATCTTTGACGGAAAAGCACTTGCGTGCGAAAGCACAGCGCCGATTCTGTGGAAAGAATCGTCGACTTGGAAAACTGCTGGTTTGGTATGGTCAAAATGTACTAAACATCTGTCACTAAGCAAAGCAATTTTTGAGATCCTGAAATGCGTTTTGATACCCTGTAGTCCACACAAAAAGTACTTCCCTGCGACGCAAGCGATATACCGAATGTAGTATCTCACCATGCCTAGTACTGACTGCAGCTCAGACACGTTACGAGGAAGAGGCAGGTTACGGATTGCAAGCAAATGAGATTGGAAGGGGTGCACACGCTGACTGTTTTATCACATGACCTAAGTGTGGTGTCACCGCCAGACACCACACTTGTTAGGTGGTAGCCTTTAAAGCGGCCGCCGTCCGTTAGTATACGTCGGACCCGCGTGTCGCCACTATCAGTGATTGCAGACCGAGCGACGCCACACGGCAGGTCTAGAGACACTTCCTAGCACTCGCCCCAGTTGTACAACCGACTTTGCTAGCGATGTTTCACTGACAAAATACGCTCTCATTTGCCGAGACGATAGTTAGCATAGCCTTCAGCTACGTCATTTGCTACGACCTAGGAAGGCGCCATTACCAGTTACTACTGATACTGAATCATGTACCGTCAAGAGCGATGTTCACCAATTATGGATTAAAGTTAAGTATTCCACCAGCTACGTCCGTTTTTTATAAACTCTAACTTCCTTGTCCTGTTCCAGTCCTCACGCCAGCCTGCGTGAGCTAAAACGCGTGCCTTTCGGCTTCCTCTAGTAACACGATGTTGGCTCTCCTGCCAACCACAACACTAAGTACTTGTGATCCTTTGGTGTACGACCTGATGGCGGGTGTGGAAGCACTGCCGAAGGGCAAACATAAATACTTGAACAGCCCTAAGTGTGTATTTACAACAAACACTTTCTGTGATTCTTCATCCAAAGTAAATTACAAGTAGGCATCACGCAAATCTGTCTTAGAAAATTAACGTTCTGTACCAGGCCTGTCCATGAGTTCCAGAGGGCGAGGTGACGGATATGTGTCAACTACTGCCTGTGGGTTGACCGTAGAATTGAACGTAACACAAATGTCCATGTGATCAGAAGGGTTAGGTAACAATACGACATGACTTGCCCATTGACTAGCTTCAATAAGAGGAATTACACCGTTATCTTGCAATTCTTTCAGTTCACTGACTACTTTGTCTCTTAAAGCAAATGGAATAGGGCAGGTCTGGAAAAACTTGGGCTGCGCATTGCCTTTCAGTGTAACATGGGCTACAAAGTTACTAGCTTTTCTCATTCCTTCTGAACATAGTTCAGGGAATTCTTTAAGCGAGCTATCTACATTGTCTTTTGAGCGGAAATCCGATACCGAAAGGACGTTGTCTTGGATGCTAAGGCCAAATAGATTAAATGCTTCTAAACCAAATATGTTCTCACTGTCTCTTGATTTCTACACAGTAAAATTCACTGTCCTAGTGTGACACTTGTAAGTGGCAGGCAAGCTACACTGTCCAAGCACTGGAATTACCTGTCCGTTGTAAACAGTGAGGCCTTTGCTAGATTTAGAAAGGCCTGGTGAGCCTAACTGTTCGTACGTGGCACGATTAAGCGAAGTTAATGAGGCACCTGTGTCTAACTGAAAGTTCATACGACGACCATCAATTCGTAATGAGATGAATATCTTGTTAGAAAGTCGTTGCACAGCACTAGGGCGCCGGCAACGGTGACCGAGCGGTTCTAGGCGCTTCAGTCTGGAATCGCGCGACAGCTACAGTCGCAGGTTCGAATCCTGTCTCGGGCATGGATGTGTGTGATGTCCTTAGGTTAGTTTATATTTGAGTAGTTCTGAGTTCTAGAGGACATGACCTCAGATGTTAAGTCCCATAGTGCTCAGACCCAATTCACAGCACTAGGGCGAGAAGGAGGCACAACCTTAAGGGGCTCCGGAAAGGCTCAAAATCATGAAAAGTTCAATTTTTACTTTTTTGCGTTTTCTGAATCTGCAGACTATTACCTTTTAATAGATATATAATTTATTCGATTCCGAAGACTACAACTATTTTTAATTTTTTTTAAACTGTGTTGTACATGGGCGTGACCCACTGTGGCGCTGTGCGATATGTTAATTACCTTGGTGACGGTGATTCTAAAAGTTTCAAACATGTTCAAGGACTGAAGCCCTATGGTGATGATGTTGTAGTGCAGAAATTTGAGTGTATTGGACACGTACAGAAGCGAATGGGAAGAAGACTTCGGCGACTGAAAGTTTCGTACAAAAAACAAAAACTCAGTGATGGTAAAGGGTTGGATGGGAAGGGAAGGTTAACTGACAGTGTAATTGACAAAATACAGAACTATTATGGAATGGCTATTAGGCAAAATACACAAAGTGTCGACGAAATGAAGAAGGCTGTTTGGGCTCTTTTTTTTTCATACTTCTTCAACCGATGAAAATCCCCAACATAGCTTGTGTCCCAAAGAAGAAGACAGTTGGTGTAAATATAACAAAGGATTGCTAACTGGTGAAGTGTACACTCATAAGCATAGTCTGCCTCATGCAATAACGGAGGTGATAAAACCTATTTTCAGAGACTTAGCAGCACCTGAACTGCTGAAAAAGTGTATTCACTTAAAAACTCAAAACCCCAATGAAAGTGTAAATAGTGTTATATGGTCGAGAATCCCCAAGACTGTATTTGTTGGAATAGAAACACTTCACTTTGGTGTGTATGATGCTGTTGCGACTTTCAATGATGGCAACATTGTAAGGTGCAAGGTATTTAGAAATATGGGAATGAAGATAGGTTCTAACATGGTACGAGCGATGCTTGCTTTAGACAAGGAACGCCTTCGGGCTGCAGACAGGGCTGTAAAGAGTCTAGAAATACAAGCAAGAGTAAACAGGAGGAGGAACAAGAGGAAGCTGGAGGAGGAGTTTGCAGAGGATGAAGATAATCCATCCTATGGACCTGGAATGCACTAAAAAGTTAATCCAATCTTTGTCGCTCGATTCCCAAAACTTTTATTTACTACTACTAATTACATGTTTTCTAAGGATCTTCCAAACAGATTTGTTTCAAACTTTCCATAAATGTTACACAGTACCTTCTGCATAATTTAACACAGCCTTTTTCCAAAAAACTGTATATTTTTGAATATATAAATAAAAAATTGCAAAAAAATGTTGTGAATTTTCATTACAATTGAAAAAAAATCATCTTTAATAACTGAACTAAAATTTTTTAAAATCCCTGTGTTAAGTTGTAGCCCATATTCCAATAAATAATCTGTAAAAAGTTCAACTTCCTACCTCAAATACTTTGTGAGGAAAGATGTAATTTATAAGCGTTATTTTAACATTGCAAGTATAGGGCGTTCCGGAGCCCCTTAACCTTACTTTTGTTAGAACATTTTGTAGGCTTGGAAAGCAGAGCGTTCACTGCACATGCACGAGCCTGTTTTCTTCTGGGAGCGGACAAAACTGGCGTTTTTGTGCCGTTGCAAACAAACTGCTTGGACATGGCCTTTTTTTTCCACACGTGTAACATGTTGCGTTACGTGATGCGCAGTCCTATCTTTTATGGCGAGCAAAACATCTAGGGAAGACTACACTAAATTCACAGGACTGTTTACATGCTTAAGTGGCTGTCCGTACGGCTGTGTACGCGCTCGTTGTAGTGACCGTTTGGGAGATCCCGAGAAAAGGGCGACTAGTCCCGACAAATCAGGATGTGATCAAACTTATCGGTCGCTATAGTACCCGAATCATATTGCTCTAAGATTTGCAGTGATTGGGTAAGGGATGGGTCGTAGTACTTTAAGATCTGTTACCCGTATTCTGCAATCGGGGACATCGAATGTTATTGCGTCTCTTATCTTTAATTCACAGTAAAAGTTGCCAAAAGTAACTTTAATTTACACTTCCTAGTCAGGCCCGTTTGTCCTGTGCACCACGGACGGTACGTCTGTTCAGATTTTTCTGGAATCGAAAAAAACTTATATCTAGCTGCAGCTACTTCAACTTGGGTGGTCATACTACTGAGTTAATGCAGCGATTACTTCCTCATAACTGAGTTCGTCGGGAGACGGTGTTGGAAATAGTTTTTGTATTAACCTGAACGCTCGGGACCCCGTAACAAAAAGGAAGTATTGTAACTTTACAATACCTTGAATACGATTAACTTGCGTCGTCAGAAAAGCAGCATTTTTTGGTTCTGAAACTAAAAACTTTGTGTTAGATACATCACTTTTGTCCTCTGCGGCTGGGGCACGGAGGCAGGTCGTAGAGGGGCCGGGTAGCAATGATTTACAAAAATACATTATAACAAAAAGACGAGAAAAGCCTCTTAAAATTGAGTTAGTTCTGAAACCTCACCTCCTGGAATAAATGCAAGAAAGTAACAGTAACTGAGAAAATAGATATGAGCATCCGTGCAACTTAAAACACAAGAGAAGCAAACAAAATCTTTGGAGAAGTTGATTATCTTGGTTCGTGACTGAATTTTCTGAGTAGCCACTGTTGTACCCTCATTGCCACTGTAGAGTATTTTACCTTAGGAATCAAAGAAGATGCTGTTGTTTGGTGGTCAATATCCTCTTTCTAGAACACAGCTGCACACTTCTATTAACATGGTCCTTCATTTATCTGAACTGATAGCTGCTACTTAAATTTAAGAGTATGTGTTGTGGTGCAAGTTCTTCAGTAATAGCCCACGTTAGCCACACTACTGGTGAAGTCCAAGACGCACTGCAAACATTACTCCAGTCGCTATACACTATCATAGCCAGTGATGTGGCCTGACAGATGCCAACTAGGATGGCGACTGAACTAGTGACTGAGCTAGTGACTGAGGCTGAGCCCTCCGGTCCACGATGGCGGTCTAAGTACGTGTAGTCGAGAGGGCATTGGAGGCATGTTGCTTAGGAGTCTGCCTTTGGCCTCTGTCCTGATAGGTCCACTTCATCCAGCTCCTACTATCGATCTTTTGTTACATCTTTGCCAGCCAGTGTACTGGCGACATCTTACGCCAGCACAACTACTGAATCCAAGCATACTTCCAATACTATCTTTTATACCCATATATAATTTAACATGACTCTCAATAATAATTCTATTTAAAATTTCATCTGCTTCAATGTATATACTAGGTTTTACTGAATGAATAAATTTTTCCAAGCTTTTCAAACTGTATTGGCCAACAGAAATTTCTATTATTTTTCCATCACAGTAATATGTACTATTTCTTTGTATAATACTTGGAGCTAGAAATGGATATAAACTAACTAGTGCAATACTACTAAAATAATCTTTTTTTTTAGAACAGATGACTTACTACTGAATTGAAGAATTCTGGAGAAGAAATAAAAAATAACCATGATAAGCTTTGACCATATTCCATTCAATGTGCAGTAATAGGAGCAAGTGGTTGTGGAAATCAACATTAATGATGGACAGTTATATTCTGGCTCCAGGATGGTTGACTTGGACTAGTATAAATAACCTACACATTTATTTAAAAAGAAGTTTAGATAAAGTAAAGTATCAAGAATTTATAAAAATGCATTAAAAAATGAAGATTAAAAATAATGAGAAGATTACTACTTTTACTGAGAATAGTGATGAAATTATACCACTGCATCAATGCCAAGATAATACACTTGTAGTATATGGTGGTTTCATTCTTAAAAATTCAGGATGTAGTTAGAGAATATTTTACTAGAGATAGACATAAAGGAAAAGATAGTTTTCATTTAGCTCAGCCATATTCTAAAATTCTTAAGTAATTAGTGAGAGTCAAACCAAATTTCCTAAATATTTTCAGACAAGACAATACAAATTTAAATCGTGTATATCATGAGTTTGTTTCTGGAGAGTTAAAGTCTGATGATTTTGAAGAAATGTGTAGTAAATGTTGGAATGATGAGTTTGGACTTTTTATGATAGACGTGATTGGGAAAGCTAATCGAGGGAAATACAGATGTGAAATAAAACCTTTCTTATAATGATATTATTAATGTTTTATCCTTATTAACTTGAGCACATTAAGAGATAATTTTGCATATCTATTTGACCATAATAACTGTAAAAGAAGAATCCAGTAACTTATTATTTTTATAATCATAATAGAAGCAAACCAAAAATGAATTTATTGATGTTTTTGATGTTAGTAAATGTTTGCAAAATATTACCAAAGGTTGTTAAGAAACTTAAACGAAATAGAAAAATTTGAAGAATTAAAATAATTTGAGAAAGAAAGGAGCAACCAAGAAAAAAAAGGAAAATATAAAAAACTAGGTCAGCCTCATACTGATGCAAACTGAAACGTTAAAGAAGGAATTGAAGGATTAGGCGAAAATGTTCTCAAAGCAACTGAAAAAATAGACTCAACCATGATACGAAATTCCTCACTAGGAATGGTCTGTGATCATTCTGCGAAGTATGACTATACATTAAACGAATCAGGAATACAAGATGCATTGGAAAAGTATAACAAAGAGGTAAAAAATTAAAGAGCAAGCTCAAGGGCTATTAAAAAAGTAATTATAAGTGACGAACATTTAAATATAACATTAGTGAAGACACAGTTTTTGGATTGAGACCAGTCAGTACATTCAACCATGGTGGTAGTTATCAGGTTGAATTCATTGCAGATAAGTTATTGATTGAAGGAAAGGAATACAAAGGTACAGGTGGACTGAGGAATCCTTTAACTGAAACAGATTATGTAGAAGGCATGGCTATGAATTTTGATTGCAATGATTCATTAAATTATGCAGAAATATTATTTCACTCAGGAGCCTTGTATTGTGATAAGAATCCAAAGAAAAGAAAAGAAAATCGAGTAAAGTTAAAAATAAAATAGATTCATACAAGAAATTGTTGATGTTAATTTCCTAAGACTGATTTCTCAATAATTTTCTTCACAAATTTTGGCAATGTGAAAATAATGTGGGAGGCCTAGTTAACTCTATTTTTAACAAACTACCATTTGAAATGTGTCTACCAGGTTACCTATTTTGTGGTCCAGGAACCAAATTAGATGTAACATTGTATAGAGAAGATAAACGAATAAATCCAATACATGAAGCTCACAAAAATGTGGTATTGGACATAGGGATAATAAAGATTTAGAGGAAAGACATGAAGCAGATAACAGACTTCAATCAGCTGCAAAAGAAAGAATGTATAGTTCTGATGCTTCACTTGCTGACAAATTAGCAGCAACAGCAGTTAGAGGAATAACATATCAAAAAAGAAAATTAGGTCTTAGTTTAGATCTGGATTATAACAGATGGGGTTCATAAAAATATTAATCCTTATGAATTTTTATCTCTGTAAATGAATAATATTAATGTTGATTATACTTTGCTGCCTAGTGGCAGAACTAAATCAAAATCAATCAAAATTAAACTCAGTAGTAATCAGTTACATAGTATAGATAATCTTTTAGGTGACACACACAAAATAATTACAGAAAAAAACTGGTGGAAATTTGCTCATAACACTAGGTATCCCTATTGTAAAAAAAATATTGAATGTCTAATAAAAAAAGAAAGAAGATTCAGGACTAACAAAATATGAATGTCATTTTCTTCTGGTGTTTTTGGCAGCATTGCCATATATAACAACTACTGCCGTACTAGCTGGTGAAGGAGCTAGTATTGAAAAAGCAGTAATGGATAAGAAAAAGATGATACATAAAACAGAAGAACAAAAACTATGTAATTTAGCAATGGAGAAGACAGGACCTGGAACAAAAAAATTTCCAAACAATAATTGGTATCTATCCCAATAATTTGGATATAGAAACACTTGTCAAAGATTAAATATTTTATATTTTATAGTGGTTTTATGATTGATGAATTTCATGATAATCTTAGAAAATAGGAATCTGAAATTGAAAATTTAGATACCTCTGATCATGCTGGCACACTCTGGATCTGTTGCTACAAGTATAAAAATAAATAAATTATATTTCATTCCTTTGGAGGTTGAAGAAGGGGATAAATATCTTTGTTCAAGTGAGTTGTACTATAAGAGACAAAGAATATAAAATTTTGATGAAGTCACTTATGTCCATTTGTGTGTATTTGTTTTAAGACTAATTTCAGATCATTAAAGGTTTTATGAAATTTTGGATCTAGTAAAGGACATTTTTCGAAATAAGCTGCAGCCTAAAGATGATACGAATAATGTAGACAAGATAAAAATGAAATAGATACAAGTTTAAGTAAACAATTTCTAAAAGAATTATGTAACATTTTTAAATTAACTTAAACTTGTATTGATTTTAAAGGCATAAGAATAGCATCTCTAAAAGATCCAATAAGTCGTTATAATGCACTCACCAAACAAAACTTGGAAAGTGAATCAGCCAATCTTATTAGAAAATCTGAATAAACAAGTATTCTATCACAACATCATAGTGAAAAGAAATTACTTTGCAGCAAAGGAAGTAGAAAATGATTTTACAGACTAATTCTTGAAGTCAGATTTATCACCGTGTATAAACCAATTAAGTACTTTTCAAGGTAGAATGTGTGTCAATAGAATGTGTGTCACACATAAATTGAAATTTCACTTTGGTACTGGTAGGGAAATAGTGAAAATACGTTTTAGTATGGTGTAAAAATTATGAGAATTTTTGGTTTGGAACCAGTGTAAATGATGACCTGTCACCTACCGATTTTAAAACAGAGAAAAAAGATAAAATGTCGTTGAACTGCAGACTTTATATGCAAAACAGTTGGATAAACCATCACTTGAAATGAAATGGAAAAATAAAATATCCCTAAATCAATCTGTTAGAACTGTACTTGTTCAGGTGAATTATTCACATTTGATAAATGTTCATTGATGATGATACAGTGGAACAGTAGTTAAAAAATTTTGAATCTGTATATATATGGGTACACAAGTCTGTAACTTGAGGTGTAGAATATATACCGAAACAGTTATCCTCAAAGAGTAACAACTAAAAATGGAAACAGAAGATTGAAGGAATTTGTAATATACATGAAACTAAAAAAAACAAAATAGTGAAAAAAATTTAAGTGATGGTTGAATATTAATGAGGAAACTATATTACTGATGTACATCAACCAATAAGAACATTATGAAAAGAAGAATTGTTGTTTCTTTTGGTATAGATGATTATGGCAAGCTGATCTAGTGGAAATTGATTCTGGTAACTTTGATTTATTTCAAAAATAAATAAACAAAAAAATATTTATTAGCTGTAATTGATGATTTTCTGATATTTGGTTAGGCTATTCCAGTTGAAGATAAAAGTATTAAACTACAGTTGACAGTTTTGAAAAAATGGAAAAAATATTTAAGAAAAGAACACCAACAAATTTACAAACAGATGATGGTAAGGAATTTTATAATAAAGACTTTTAAGAATTATTGAAAAATTTTGTTTCAGTCATTACTCATTTTTTACCAAATTAAAATTATCTGTTATTGAAAGATGAAGTAGAACACTTAAAGAAATCATGTGGAAGACATTTGCTCTTCAAGGAAATTATAGACTGACTGATACAGTGTCAATATTAGTTGATGACTATAACAGCAGAAAACAGTCAATAATAATAATAATGAAGCCAATAGGGGTTCAAGAAAAAATTATATGCCAGCTGCCACTTATCTGACAGTAAAACAAATTGTAAAATAGGTGACAAGGGCTATAATTAGTAAACTTAAAGGAATTTTCAGAACAGGCAAGAGGGCCAATTTGTCAACAGAGATTTATGACATTGAAGATGTGATTCTTTCTAATACAGTTACATACAAATTTAAAGATACCAAAGGAAATTTTTATGAGAAAACAAAATATTCTGATGTATATCTTGTTGAGAAAGTTTTGAGAATGTTGATAAAGTATATCTTGAATGGTTGGTTCTGATAATATATGTGTTAGTGATGACAACATTATATCAGAAAAAGGTTAAATCCTTTTATAAGATGTTCATATTTAAATGAAATTCGTTATTGAAAATTTAAACTTGTTTGTGATTGATAATATTATTAATTTTGCTGGTTGTATTATTAAAGAAGGTAGAGCACATTTTGGTACTAAAATGAAAGTTAATGTTAATTATGTAAGATCAGAACTATTTGAGAATCTTAAATCTTAACTGCTTGATTGTGATGGATTTAGCTCATTTACTTTCATAGATGTCTATAAAAATTTTATTAATGTTACACACAATTTTATTATGGAATAAGCAATTACATTTTCACTTTATTTGAGAAATAATCTAATTCTGAATATGATGGATATTAATTATCATTAAGCAATTGTTCTTATTTGTAGTCATTTACAATATTGAAATAATTATGACAGTACACAATCCTCAAATTTTCTATCATTCCCTGGTATAAGTGTGTTGAACTGGGATAATTATTAAACCTTGACATTTCCTTCATAATCTGAATGTCTGTCTTGAATAATGAGCAATTGTGTTTGGAAATTTATTGTGCTTGTGTTTGTAATTTTATTCTAATGACATTATAATCACATTCACAGTTAGCATCAAATAATTTTCAAACAACAAATGTATGTCTCAGCTTTATATTTTCAATTGGTGTAACTACATTTGGTTGAATTTCCTTATTTATTTCGTCTTTCTCATTAAGTTGCGCTGTGAACACTTTCTCTCATCTTTTCAAGTCCTTATTTTTAATTCATAAATCTTCGATTTGTTCTCGTAAGTTTTCAATTGTTTCTTGTAATATATATATATACCACTATTCTGTATTTGTAGCAAACTTTCACTCATAACCCATGTTGTGAATTGTATGGCTTCTTCGTCAATTCTAAAATTAATATGTATCGACCAGATTCACAAATAAACTTTTTTTTTCATTGTGGGTTGGTGTAACAGGCAGTTCCCTGATATTTTCGAATATTTTTGTATCATCTACTTCAATACTTTTTGTCATTGCCTTTTTAGTCTCCATACTCGAATACATCTGCAGCAACCTTACCTTTCAACAATGAAATATGCTCTTTATCAATTATCACAAGAATCAATTTTTTATTCTTATTTACAAATGTTTCTCATTAAACCACAGGCGTGGCATGATACCATATCATATTATATCTTAAATGTTTTGTTTATCTTCTGTAGAAACTTGTTTTATAGCATATATATTAGCTTTGAATCATAAACATCTTTCACTTTAGCCTGTGGATTATCTCCTTTATCAATCATAAACAATTCTGTTTTATTCTGAACTGGATGTGCTTTCAAATACTTCCATTGAATAGATTTTTATTTTTATTAGTACATACATATGTATGGAAGTATTTCCAAGCACATCCAGTTCACAATGATAGTGTGTGTGTGTGTGTGTGTGTGTGTGTGTGTGTGTGTGTGTGTGTGCATGTGTGTGTGTGTGTGTGTGTGTGTGTGTGTGTGTGTGTGTGTGTGTGTGTGGTGTGTGTGTCTGTGTCTGTGTTCTGCACAATATGCCCCCCTTCTTGCAGCGGTGTACCGTAGGTCTCTAGAAGAGCGTAGCGTTCCAAAGGATTGGAAAAGGGCACAGGTCATCCCCGTTTTCAAGAAGGGACGTCGAACAGATGTGCAGAACTATAGACCTATATCTCTAACGTCGATCAGTTGTAGAATTTTGGAACACGTATTGTGTTCGAGTATAATGACTTTTCTGGAGACTAGAAATCTACTCTGTAGGAATCAGCATGGGTTTCGAAAAAGACGGTCATGTGAAACCCAGCTCGCGCTATTCGTCCACGAGACTCAGAGGGCCATAGACACGGGTTCACAGGTAGATGCCGTGTTTCTTGACTTCCGAAAGGCGTTCGATACAGTTCCCCACAGTCGTTTATTGAACAAAGTAAGAGCATATGAACTATCAGACCAATTGTGTGATTGGATTGAGGAGTTCCTAGATAACAGGACGCAGCATGTTATTCTCAATGGAGAGAAGTCTTCTGAAGTAAGAGTAATTTCAGGTGTGCCGCAGGGGAGTGTCATAGGACCGTTGCTATTCACAATATACATAAATGACCTGGTGGATGACATCGGAAGTTCACTGAGGCTTTTTGCAGATGATGCTGTGGTGTATCGAGAGGTTGTAACAATGGAAAATTGTACTGAAATGCAGGAGGATCTGCAGCGAATTGACACATGGTGCAGGGAATGGCAACTGAATCTCAATGTAGACAAGTGTAATGTGCTGCGAATACACAGAAAGATAGATCCTTTATCATTTAGCTACAAAATAGCAGGTCAGCAGCTGGAAGCAGTTAATACCATAAATTATCTGGGAGTACGCATTAGGAGTGATTTAAAATGGAATGATCATATAATGTTGATTGTCGGTAAAGCAGATGCCAGACTGAGATTCATTGGAAGAATCCTAGGGAAATGCAATCCGAAAACAAAGGAAGTAGGTTACAGTACGCTTGTTCGCCCACTGCTTGAATACTGCTCAGCAGTGTGGGATCCGTACCAGATAGGGTTGATACAAGACATAGAGAAGATCCAACGGAGAGCAGCGCGCTTCGTTACAGGATCATTTAGTAATCGCGAAAGCGTTACGGAGATGATAGATAAACTCCAGTGGAAGACTCTGCAGGAGAGACGCTCAGTAGCTCGGTACGGGCTTTTGTCAAAGTTTCGAGAACATACCTTCACCGAAGAGTCAAGCAGTATATTGCTCCCTCCTACGTATATCTCACGAAGAGACCATGAGGATAAAATCAGAGAGATTAGAGCCCACACAGAGGCATACCGACAATCCTTCTTTCCACGAACAATACGAGACTGGAATAGAAGGGAGAACCGATAGAGGTACTGAAGGTACCCTCCGCCACACACCGTCAGGTGGCTTTCGGAGTATGGATGTAGATGTAGATGTAGATGAATGGGAAAATTATCTGTATGGGATGCTGATGATGTCTTATAGATCAATTGAAAGATTAGAATGTGAAGTATTAATCAATATAAATGGAGAACAAATATATATTACTTAATAACACTTTAAAAACAGCCAAGCAATAGCTAAAATTTTTATTCCACTCTGTTCCCAAATATTTATTTAGTAAAATTAAAGATTGAGTTTTTTCTGTCTATTTTGTAGCCATTCAATTCCAAGTATTTTTTCAAAATTCCTTCTTCTTTATCTATATTGTGATAATACTTTACACTAAGCCATTTGCATTGGTATGATGGAAAACATTCTTCCATCACGTATTTTCTTCCTTTTTCAGTAAGACTATGTAACACAATTTGGTAATTACCTTGTGGTTCGTTCTACTTGCGAGTTCTTGAGTGATGATAACAGGTTGAATATATTCTGCTGAAAGTACAATATTATCATGTATCTTACATTAAGTTTCATCATTATTAAGATAGTGTTTCTATAGTAATGAAGTATTTTCTTCCTCAACAAATCTACCTGTGTATGTCATCAAATTTCAGGTTGTATAGTTCTTTGCCTTCATCAATCCTGAAGCACTTAAAATCAGATTTAAACTTTTCTTTGATCACTTTGTAATTGATACATACTTTACTATACACATAATCAAATTTTTCATGTTGATACACTTCTGTATTGTTTGTAGCTAATCCAGATTTGATTAATACATTGTTGTTCCACCAACATTAAAGAAATGATCCTTTTCTAGTGAGTCAGTAGTGATGATGTAGATAAAATCAGTCAGTTCCATTTTAGATGTTTCATGTTTTACTTGTGTTAGTTTTTTAGTTTTGGATTTCTGTTCTTCTAGTTGTCTAGCGAGTAGTTGAGATTTATGTCGTTCACTGTTATAGTGTACTTCACAGAATGCACCAATATTTTTTCCAGAAATAAATACTTTCTAACAGATTTACTGTTCATATTGTTCATCACCAACAATAACACTGTAAAGCTATAACCGATAGTTTTAAGGAAATTTGTAGTCATCTGATATAGTATTGTAATATATTAAATGTAATTTTATGTTTCTATAGAGAGGTCTTGTTATTTGTTTGACATTTTGGAATATCTATATTATTCCATATATCTACATTATTAGATACCTGAAACACTTCATAAATAAAATATAAAATGTTGTTTTGGATCATTTTTCTCTTCAAATAAATGAACTCAGCTATCTTTAAAAGAAGTACCGAAATTCAGGTGATAGTTATTCTTCTGAATAAATTCCAATATATTCATTATAGATTATGTGGCATTATGAACTACGTATATGTACTAGGAATTGGTTGCATTTAAAGAAAATGATTTTATTAGCCTTTTAAAGATCTTATTAATTTTCCAATGGATCATCATGTTCTATCACTCTATATTGTAATTATTCTAATGAAGAATGTTAACATAATATTTTTTAAATCGTTTGAAAACTTCATGTGAGTAATTAGAATCTCCTGTAATGTTATACAGAATAGCTACAATATCAGCAGTAAGTAAAGCGAGATCGATAAGTAAGCCATAGCTGAGCATTTCTCGAAAATGCACACAAAATACAATTTGAGAATATATGAATCTTGCCTCATGCATCAACATACTGGGATTCAGTTGTCAAAGAGGCAGGTGAGATTAGAATGAACAGCAACATTTTTAGCAGAGACAAGGGCATGGGGGCGGGCTTTGGATGTCCAAAGGAGGCAACAGCCAATGCTTAACACTTGTAGGGAGGCTGGAGTGGCAGTTTCAAATGTGGCGCTGGACCCTGGTGCCACCTCACGTCACTCGGTAGGGTAGCAGGTTGCCTAACTCGATTTCCGCGCATGCGTCGTTTCAGCCCTCTCTGGTTGGTGCCAGCGGTCGTAACCATAAGTATATAAGTGGAAAATAGTGTCATTCCTGCAAGTCAGTAATTTTACTCCTGACAACGTTTGAGAAGCTAGCCACTGAAAGCTTAAGTATTTTATTGTAACTTATGCAGCTTGAAAACCGAGAAGATTTTATCCATGATCTTTAATTGCTTTTCCTGTGACAGTCATATCCAAAGAAATCAGCAATTTGATTTGCGTAAAACTATGGTTTATTCTTTTCATCAGTAATCTTAAACACATGATTATTATTATATGTAAGATTGTTGTAGATCATGTTGATGGCTGACTCAATTTAGTAGAATAATTTTTTTAGATATATATTTTGCTGATATTTCATTTCCTTTCAGTAACTCTAATTTGGAAGGGTTTAACTTTTCGAATGTAATAGTATCTTCATCATCAAAATTCTTTGTCTATCTTCTGATATTTTATAAGTTCAATCGCATCTTTAGCCTTAAATCAAGGATTAATCTGTTAATAAATTATCATTAGCACTTGATTCCTATTATATGTAAGGTTGTTGTGGATTATGTCAATGACTGGTAGTTTGGTACTTATTACAGTAAATCATTGGCGTCAATTCCAGAGGTAACAAGTGTATTAAAAACATATTTCTTAAACTACAAAACAAAATTCTTAAATTTCCTGTTAAAATGATTGTCTGTACAAATGGCAGCCAGTTTGTGTAAATATTGCTACACTGAGAAGTCGATTAATAATTTTACTTCACAGAAATGCACAAAACATATGACAGTGTATAGACAGTGTGTAAATTAATATCATAGAACAGTATACTATAGTAAACACATTTTTGTGTGTGTGTAAAAAATATTTCTGTATATTAGTAAATGTATATTATAAACTGGACACCATGCATCCCCATCAATGTGCAACAGATTCAACGAAAGTGTCAGTTGGTGTCACAATATTGTTGAATCTGTTGACATTGATTGGGATGCACTGTATCCAGTTTTATGGAGCGATACAAAATGCTCGTCGATTCGAAAAAAGCGTTTGGGGCCTGAAGATGGCGAAATAAATTGCTAAAACGTTGCATTCAAAATGAAATAAAATAACTCTAAGTATACAGCTGTTGGTAAAGTTTATTGAATTGGAAGTACATACCAGCCGATGTCCCCTGGTCATAATGGACCGACAGAGATGTTCCAATAAGAAATTTGTCTTACATTGACATATGAGAAACATAAAAAAATGAGAAAGTGGCTGTTAACATAAAAAATAATGACCATAAATCTTCTCTATTGTCTACAAAATCTGCTTTGTTTCCTGTATATAAAAATGCACATAGAGTCACAAAAAACAAAAATGGGTGGACATGTCTATTAATGTTTAGTCATCTGACAAAACATATCAGGTGTATCCAATAAAAGTCATGAAATGTAAGAAAGAGAAACATGCAAATTTGCTTTTTTCTGTAATTGGTAAAAATTCACAACCTTGTTGTATAACAATTAATCAAAGCTTCATTTGACTCAAATTAGAAAACATGAGGAAGTAACATTTATTTGTAAAATATGTTTACTCTACTTCAACAGTAAAGAAAATTAGATAGTCACCCATCAAACTGATTACTTAAGAAATCATCAATAGTAAAATAATCAGTCAAAGGTTCATTTGTTTTGAAAATAATCGACATAAACAGGAAGTTCCATTTGTTATATATGCAGATTCTATCAGTTTGTAATTAAAGATGGGTAATTGCCAACTGAATCCAGAATACTCATATATAATGAAATATAAGAAACACAAATCAAGTGGTTTCTGTTACTATACCAAGTACATTAATGGAAATAATAAAGAATGTGTTCTATGTGGAGGACAAATTGTCATAAAAATGTTATCGAATGTGTGAAAAAGAGGTTGTAGAAAATGGAAGATTTTATTCTCAAATTGAAGAAATGAGACTGTTAACATCTGAAGCACAATCAGGACATTCAGTATCTAAAACATATCTTTAGCCAAAAAAATGGTAAAACAAGTAGTCATCTTGATCATTTACTTGGAAAATATATAAATTCATTATGTAATACTTGTAATCTAAAACTAATAAATAACCATTTTGTACTAATTTATTTACATAATCTCTCAGTAAATGATTCTCATTTCTTTGTAAAAGAACTTCGTTATGATAGAAAGGATATAGATTTAATATAAAATAATGAAGGCTTTGGTAAATAGAGAGCAAATTTGATAATGAGGTTTACTGACACATTTATATTCAGGTCTTCAAGCCCTGACAAACCTCCATCAAATTTGAAAAGGATCTGCTGTAAAGTATTAACAAGTATTTGCCAGAAAATCTATTCAATCTAGTAATCAAGAAAGATGTCTATCCATATGATTACATGAACAGCTGGAAGCACTTTGAATAAACACAGATTTCATTGAAAGAAAAATTTAACAGTAAAGTGAGTGACTGTAAAATAATTGATGAATATTATAAACATGCAAAATTAAATTGGGAAAAAATTTAATATTAAAAATCTTGGCGAATGTCATGATGTGTAGCTTAAAACTCAGTATTTGTTATTGGCTGATGTATTTGAAAACTTGAGAAAAAGGTATATAAAAGGGTTTGATTTAGATCCAGATGGACTAAACAGAACAGTATTATACAGCACCTTTATTATCTTATGCAATGTTAAAAGTGACTGATCTGTCACTTATATAACTACATGACTATGAAGTGATTTTAATTGATGAAAAAGCTATAAGAGGGTGTATATCATAATGTTGTAAAAGATCTCTTAAAGCAAATAATAAATATATGAAATATTATGCTGTAAACATATACTGAATTATTTATCACACTTATACACAAATAATTTATTTTGTTATGCTATGAGTTCATATTTGCTATATGGTGGATTTGAATGGGATGAACCAAATAATTTCGATTTTAGAAAAATAAGAGATTTTGAATACTTCTAAATTTGGATACATCTATGAAGTACCCAAATGAAATGTGTGTTTTACAAAAAGAAAATTCCACTAAACCCCTGAATACAAAAGTGTACCAGGAATTAAAGAATGTTATTGGCTACTTTAGAAGATGAGCATAATTATGTAGTTTACCATAGAAATATGAAACAGTATCTGTCTGTGTGTCTAAAAATAAAGTATATTTAGATGTCGACAAAGACTCTTTGTTTAACAATAGATAGCAATACAGAACTATGAATTGAATATGAAGTATTATAAGTAGAAGTAAACAGAAATGTACTTAGCCCACACGACAATAAAAGATATGACTTTGAAACTACAATAGATTCATCGGCATATGGACATTATGTGATCAAATAATTTCATCATGAAGAACTATTTTTCAGTGTGTGGTTTAAATTTTATTAATGAAAATTTTTACCATATATAAATGGAAACTCCACTGAAGCAGCTCAACAATTTTTTAAAAAAAAAGATTAGTGAGCAAGAAGTAAGTAATTTATGTTACATTAATGGTTGTGAATATGTGAATACTAGATATGGAAAAAAATTGTATAGATCTCAATAATAAATTTAATATTACTTTAGCAGACAACTACCTGAATTTAATTAGTGGTTGGCAATTTAAATTTTTTGAAGGTCGAATTTTGAGTTAAGCTATAACAAAATGAAAAATTTCAGACTGACAATGATGAATTTCATAACCTAGATCTCATGGTTTGAAAAATTTTGTAATCTTTAAAGGACAACAGCCCACATCTAAAGTAGTGTGGTGAATGTCTAAATAAACATAAGCATTGAAAAATGTATACCATAATATATGTAAAGAATAGGTACCTTTTTACCATGTAAAACAGTTATGAAAATGTTATGTCTGCTAAAAATTAAAGAATTATGGAAGGTGTAGAACATATCAAAAATAATAAATGGAATCAAATTTCCTCATTTCCTTAAACTCAGTTACTTCTGAAAACGGGAACTAAGGAAAAAAAATCCTCCCCAAATCTTTCCTCTTAATTTATATGTATTTGATAATAAAATTTACAATAATTTTTGTATGAAAAAGTGAACTAGATATAAAAATTAGGAATAGTAGGAGGAAATTGTATGTTAGAGCTAATTTTTTTTAAAAAAGTAAGCCCCTTTTTTATAAGATAAAAAATTCTTTTTACTTTATAAAATATGAGCTTACTATTAATGTACAGAGCCCAAACCTACAATTTCTTCCTAATAAAACATCCCAAACAAGAACACAACTGCGGTCCGGAGCTGAAGTATTGCTGCCCAGAACATCAGACTATCACAAGAAAACTGCCCTCACCTAGTATAAAAATAGCCAGAATTATTCATTCTGGCCTCTAAGATATGACATCGAAAGAGAAGGTCACCAGTCATGAGTCAGGATCCCATCCACAATTTCCTCTGACCAGATGCCCCTCAACCTCCTGCTATTGTAAGTGGTTGGCCTCCTCACATCCCAGTAATTTCCACTTATCTCCTATTTAAAATGAGCAGAATTAAGGTATGCATGCATCGTACCCCTGATCATGTATATTGTATATGCTACTACATAGCATCCAATTACCTACTTCACTTAACAGTGCAATACGGTAGCAAAACAGCATTGATTTGCATTTATACGAATTTGTTCATTCATTGAAAACATGTGTAGAGCACCAATCAAACCTCAGACATACAGATCATAGAAGTAGAACAATGAAACGTAATAAAATGCATAATGGGGGAAAGCAACCTAGCCTATAGTGAATACACAGACATGTAGATTATCATATAAATGAATGTCTAGCATGATAGAGTAGACATGTACAAGATCGTATAAGAATGATAGTGTAGATGATTAAATTCATACAAACTTTGTATATCAGTGTATCTCAGGGAGAACATACAAACAGAAGCAACTTTTACACATTACATAAATAAAACCATGCAGAGTTTACACAGTGAAAAAGATCAAAATCCATTATTGACTTACTAATGCTTAAATGTTTTTAATTTAGTACTAATTAGAAGTGTGAATGAGCTAAACACTTCCAGTGCAAAATTGTATTTACCTATCAAAATAATCAAAGTGTTTATGAACAAAAAGCAGTGAATTGTGCATATCCTATCAGTTATGCCTTATAAACATGTTAACTACATAGAAACAAAAAAAGATAAAATGCTGAGTTGATTAGTGAAAGACATACAAGAAAATACAATACAATAAAAATGTGCCATTAGAGTATGTACAGATATGCGTAATTACATATGAGTTGAAAGTGGGTTGTGTTTGAGTGGTCACACCAATTAAATGCCTACCTTAATGTCTAATGTAAAGTCAACACAAAACATTTGTCACACACAGTATCTTGAGTATAGTGTGGATTGTCCAGGTAAAATGTGGATGGGGTCACATGTACTATGCCCACTGGAGAGCATTAGGAACACTGCAGCTGTCAACGACACAGACTCGCGTCGGGTGGCCATTTAGGCAGTGCTTGGATGGTGATACACAGTGGAACAGATGGCTCACTACTGTGTTGTTTACTATCATCTGTGTCACATGACACTGTGTGCATTCCCTGTATGGTGTGCCATTATCTGTGCATACATATTGTGTAGTGAGTCTTCATTTGGTCAGCTCCACAGTGTGGGCATTCACTGCATCAATTCAGTCCCCTTCTGTGAGCCAGATGTCAACAGGTACAAGAGTTGTGCCTTGCACCCTGCCCCAGTGGGTGGGCGAGGTGTGCCTCCTACTACAGGCAAAGGTGTGTCGCATCGACCCGTCTTGTCTGTGTCCCCCAGAGCTACCAGGAGTGCTGCAGTGCTAGCGCATGCCAGTTCCCTAATGATGGCCCATGGCGCCTTTGTGTCTGGTGCGATCCATATATGTGAATGGGTCTGGCACTTGTGCCTGCCACACCTTCTAACCGACAGTGAAAGTTGTTGTGGTCTCAGATTATGTCACCTTGGCTGCCCAGGGAATGTCTCTGGCCTCGTACCACACATCAGCCACCCGCTGAGCTACTCTCTCCCACTAGCTCATGCCTCTCAGGCAGTTCGTTTGTGGAGCTCCAATGTGCTCCACTGTACAACACCAACACATTCTGGTTTTGTTACCTTGTCCACAACACTTACAAATATGTACAACTGCATGAAAGCAAAGAACATACTATGGACCTCAGTACTTCTCACACTTGTGAGATGTAGCAATGAAGAGACTAACATGAGACAAGGATAACCAAACTTTCATACTATCTATATCTAACAATGAACATGATTCCATACTATCTATATCTAACAATGAACATGATATGCAGCTTAATCCCAGTGTGTCACCACTAGGGTATCAAGTTAAACCTGCACACATAAAGGACTTAGAAGTGAATGGTTGGAGGGGGGAGGAGACATCCTTTTGGGACTAAAAATAGTGATTATCATGAAAAATATCAGAAATCCGTTACTACCCATCACCAACTACTTTTAAAACCACCTTATGAATTACCATGCATAAAAAATCGACATGCAGGTAATTAAATGTGCTTTTATAATTATCCTGGTGCAGATAATAGATAAATAATGTAACTTAAATTATCTATATATAGCCTTTTCTTTCTTTATATATTTATATTTAGTGGGCTATGAGTAATTCCTTCTCTCCATTTGTTGTGCCAGGCCTGGGCCCTTTCCACTTTATCCTTCACTTCCCTTCAGTGAGGACAGCGCCTTGGACGTAGTTGCAACGTATCTCAAAAACGCACTATGGTAAAAAAAAATGAAAATGGGCATTGGCAGCCACTTTCAACAGCATGGACGAAATTATAAACAAGTTTGAGTATTTTATGCTTGCAAGGAAAAAACAAATGAAACACGGGGAGTGATACTGTTTTTGTTGTTGTTGTGATCTACAGTCCAGAGACTGGTTTGATGCAGCTCCCCATTCTACCCTATCCTATGCAAGTTCCTTCATCCCCAAGTACCTACTGCAACCTACACCCTTGAGAATCTGCTTAGTGTATTCATCTCTTCATCTCCCTCGACGATTTTTACCCTCCATACGGCCCTCCAATACCAAATTGGTATACCACGACGCCTCAGAAATGTCCTACCAACCGATCCCTTCTTCTACTCAAGTTTTGCCACAAATTCCTCTTCTCCCCATTTCTATTCAGTAGCTCCTCATTAGTTACGTGGTCTACCCATCTAATTGTCAGCATTCTTCTGTAGCACCACACTTCGAAAGGTTCTGTTCTTTTCTTGTCTCAACTATTTATCATCAATTTTTCACTTCCATACATGGCTACATTCCATACAAATAAAAGTACATAAAGTCTGGAAACACTTTCAATTATTTATTGCATAACAACTAATCATTCTACAGATGTGTATATTGCATTTTGAAAAGAAACTTTTTTTTTACGAGCATTCTATATGCAAACCATGGGTGACCTGGCAGACATCAACACACATTCTCACAGAAAGAAGTCGCACGGAGTGAGATTTGGTGACCAGGTAGGCCATTTCATGAAACAGCTGTCTCCTTCTCTCGCATGACCACCATGTTTGCGACTACCGCTGACTAAGCAAATTACCAATCTACGCCGTGGCGATATAGATGGAAAAAAACCTACACGAAAAACACCCTTTCAGGGTTTCACTTCAAAATGACGTATGTATAATATCTGTACAGTCTTTGGTTCTTGTGCAATAAAGAATTGAAAGTGTTCCCGGACTGTACACAATGTACTTTCAGAATAGATTTCCTGCCACTTAAACCTATACTCGATGTTAACAAATTTCCCTTCTTCAGAAACGTTTTCCTTGCCATTGCCAGTCTACATTTGATATCCTCCCTACTTAGACCACCATCAGTTATTTTGCACGACAAATAGAAATACTTATCTGCTACTTTAAGTGTCTCATTTCCTAATCTAGTTTACACAGCATCGCCTGATTTAATTTGACTACATTCCACTACCATAGTTTTTCTTTTCTTGATGTTCATCTTATATCATCCTTTCAAGACACCGTCCATTCCGTTCATCTGCTCTTCTAGGTTCTTTGCTGTCTCTGACAGAATTACAACGTCATCTGCTACTTTAAGTGTCTCATTTCCCAATCTAATTTCCACAGCATGGCCTGATTTAATTCGACTACATTCCATTACCATAGTTTTTCTTTTGTTGATGTTCATCTTATATCGTCCTTTCAAGACACTGTCCATTCCGTTCATCTGCTCTTCCAGGTTCTTTGCTGTCTCTGACAGAATTACAACGTCATCGGCGAACCTCAAAGTTTTTATTTCTTCTCGATGGATTTTAATACCTACTCCGAATTTTTCTTTTGTTTCCTTTACTGCTTGCTCAATATACAGAGTAAATAATATCGGGGTTAGGATACAAGCCTGTCTCACTCCCTTCCCAACCACTGCTTCCATGCATCTCGACTCTCATAACCGACTCCTGGTTTCTGTACAAATTGTAAATAGCTTTTCGTTCCCTGTATTTGACACCTGCCACCTTCGGAATTTCAAAGAAAGTATTTCAGTCAACGTTGTCCAAAACTTTCTCTAAATCTACAAATGCTAGAAACGTAGGTTGGTCTTTCCTTAATATATCCTCTAAGATCAGTCGTAGGGTCAATATTGCCTGACGTGTTCCAACATTTCTGCGGTATCCAAACTGTTCTAACCCAAGGTCAGCTTCTACCAGTTTTTCCATTCGTCTGTAAAGAATTCGTGTTCCTATGTTGCAGCCGTGAATTATTAACATGATAGTTCGGTAATTTTCACACCTGTCAACACCTGCATTCTTTGGAATAGGAATTATAATATTCTTTTTAAAGTCTGAGGGTATTTCGCCTGTCTCAGACATCTTGCTCACGAGATGGTAGAGTCTTGTCAGCGCTGGCTATCCTATGGCTATCAGCAGTTATAATGGAATGTCTACTCCTGGGGCCCTGTTCCGACTCAGGTCTTTCTGTGCTCTGTCAAATTCTTCACATAGTATCATTTCCCCCATTCCATCTTCAGCTACGTCCACTTCCTTTTCCATAACATTGCCCTCCAGTACATCGCCCTTGTGTATACACTACTAGCCATTAAAACTGCTACACCACGAAGATGACGTACTACAGAAGCGAAATTTAACTGACAGGAAGAAGATGCTATGATATGCAAATGATCAGCTTTTCAGAGCATTCACACAAGGTTGGTGCCGGTGGCGACACCTACAACGTGCTGACATGAGGAAAGTTTCCAACCGATTTCTCATACACAAACAGCAGTTAACCGGCGTTGCCTGGTGAAACGTTGTTGTGATGCCTCATGTAAGGAGGAGAAATGCGTACTATCAAGTTTCCGATGGTCGCATTGTAGCCTATCGCGATTGCGGTTTATCGTATCCCGACACTGCTGCTCGCGTTGATCGAGATCCAATGACTGTTAGCAGAATATGGAATCGGTCGGTTCAGGAGGGTAATACGAAACGCCGTGCTGGACCCCAACGGCCTTGTATCACTAGCAGTCGAGATGACAGGCATCTTATCCGCATGGCTGTAACGGATCGTGCAGCCACGTCTCGATCCCAGAGTCAACAGATGGGGACGTTTGCAAGACAACAACCATCTGCACCAACAGTACGACGACGTTTGCAGCAGCATGGATTATCAACTCGGAGACCATGGCTACGGTTACTCATGACGCTGAATCACAGACAGGAGCGCATGCGACGGTGTACTCAACGGCGAACCTGGGTGCACGAATGGCTAAACGTCATTTTTTTCCGATGAATCCAGGCTCTGTTTACAGCATCATGATGGTCGCATCCGTGTTTGGCGACATCGTGGTGAATGCACATCGGAAGCGTGTATTCGTCATCGCCATACTGGCGTATCACCCGACGCGATGGTACGGGGTGCTATTGGTTACACGTCTCGGTCGCCTCTTGTTCGCATTGAGGGAAATTTGAACAGTGGACGTTACATTTTACAAGTGGCTCTACCCTTCATTCGATCCCTGCGAAACCCTACATTTCAGCAGGATAATGCACGACCGCATGTCGCAGGTCCTGTATGGGTCTTTCTGGATACAGAAAATGTTCGACTGTTGCCCTGGCCAGCACATTCTCCAGATCTCTTACCAATTGAAAACGTCTGGTCAATGGTGGCTGAGCAACTGGCTCGTCACAATACGCCAGTCACTACTCTTGATGAACTGTGGTATCGTGTTGAAGCTCCACGGGCAGCTGTACCTGTACACGCTATCCAAGCTCTGTTTGACTCAGTGCCCAGGCGTTATCAAGGCCGTTATTACGGCCAGAGGTGGTTGTTATGGGTGCTGATTCCTCAGGATCTAAGCACTCAAATGGCCAGTAGTGTATACTCCTTCCACCTTTCTGCTTTCCCTTCATTGCTTAGAACTAGTTTTCCACTTAAGCTATTGATATTTATACAAGTGGTTCTTTTTTCTCCAAAACTCTCTTTAATTTTGCTTTAGGCAGTATCTATCTTGGCCCTAGTGATATATGCCTCTACATCCATACGTTTGTCCTCTAGCCATCCCTGCTTATCCACTTTGCACTTCCTGTCGATCTCAATTTTGAGACGTTTGTATTCCTTTTTGCCTGCTTCATTTACTGCATTTTTATATTTTCTCGTTTCATCAATAAAATTCATTAACTCTTCTGTTACCGAATGATTCCTACTAGACCTCGTCTTTTTACCTACTTGATCCTCTCCTGCCTTCACTATTTCTCTCAAAGGTACCCATTCTTCTTCTACCGTATTTCTTTCCCCAGTTCTTGTCAGTTTTTCCCTAATGGTCTCTCTGAAACTCTTACAACCTCTGGTTCTTTGAGTTTATCCAGGTCCCATCTCCTTCAATTCCTACCTTTTTGTAGTTTCTTCAATTTTAATCTACAGTTTCTTAAGTTTTCACGTTAGATCTGCTAAATTAGAAAAAGCGATGTGGTCTTCCACAGTTCCTATGAATAGTGAGAAACAGAGCAAATTACTTACATGTTAAATCATGGCGTTAAACGTGCGAGAAGAGCTGGACCCAACATTCCTTGTCCATGAATACATGACGCAATTAGCGATTTGTCATGTGAAAGAATAGGACTTCGATTCGTCAAGTGTGGCTAAGAATTTTTTTGAAAGCTGTGGGAATCGTCAAGAAATATACGTTCAACCTACTGTGAAATAAAACCAATAATGGGCTGGAACATTCAGTTAGAAATTACAGGCAGCTACCACGAACCCGGAAAGGAGGACAGTAGGCCGAACATAACTGGTTAATCACTAGATCGAGGGCCACAACCCACCAAAATGCCTACAAATCAGTAAAAAATGTAGGAAGCATCTACAAGAACGCGTTTAGTAATTAAAACAAGCATAAAAACGGTGACTGACAGAAAAATTTGTACGCTGGTCAAAATTATATACCTTAAAGGCAGCAGACAGCGATGAATGGTAGTGCAGGCGAGAGAGTTCCTACGTAAGGTCAGAGCGAGGAGTCGTGTCGGTGGGGGAGACCGGAGCCGTGCATATGCAGTGGGACAATGTGACCTAGAGGAATATTCGCGTTGCGTGATCATGTTGGTAGACGAAAAAAGTTAGGATCCTGCACCGAATAACAAAGTAAACAGGTAACAATGAACCATGAATAAAAATTAATATTACTTTTATATGTTGACTTAGCACCTCACGAGAACAACACTAACAGAACTCAGTACCAGAATATGAAAGTATAGAATTATTATTTGATGTCTGCTTATTTGAGCCTGTTGTAAATAATAGGTGATAAGTAAGAGATGCATATCACCGAACGTTTTAATGAACAATTGTAACATGTTACTCGAATGGTAAAGACATGTTATAAAATACTTTTTGTTATAAAATCTGTGAATACCAAAATCCTAATAATGAGAGATAAAAGATATACTGAAGTAATGAAAATACAGACTTATTGGTACAGGATTGTGATTCAAATTGTCTACTTAGGGTTATGGTTGTTTCTCATACGAGACTTTATCAACACTATTTGCAACTGAGTTATTACACAGTTTATGCTAAAAAAATGTCAGTGGGAAATATGGTGACTCAGACTCAATCTTTTCAACTATTAATGTTACTTTTTTAAAGAAGAGAACTAGGGTCGAAACAGAAGTTTGTGAAACTGTCAATATTACTCAACGTTTTCTTGGTTTCTCACGGTATCTAGAAAAGTAAGAGAGTAATACTATAATAGTGGACAACATAAGGAGTAATGAACACCATCACAATCTTTGAAATGAAGTCATTACGTACAGAAATTTTCTGTCACGTAACACAACTATGGATTTTTGGTTAAACAAGGATTTCGTTTTGAACATTTTATCGTTCCCCGTTCCGATATTAGAACGAGTACAAGCACGTAAAATAAGCCCCTCTGTTGTGTCTTTGACTGGTTGTTGGCATAGTGGGGCGCTAATGAACATCCACAACAACACTGACGTGTTTTAGCTTATAAGGGTTTCATTCGAGTCCTTCAGCTGTCTGAGTAACAATCACCTCGCATTACTTCACAGTGCTCTGCGTGCATCTAGCAGTGTGTTTGTATAACTGATCCGGTTCATACCGTATTACCAGCTAATAGGACGGAAATGGGAGTTTGGATTGAAAATCGTGCTGTAATTGTGGCTTTGCGTAAGGAAGGCTATTTTAGTGGGGCAATAACAACCAAAGTTGGCGTAGCCCAACCCACAGTGGTACATACATCGCAGCGTTTAAAGCAAAGTGGAGCCAATGGAAGTGTTCCGCCCTCATACGGGGAAGAGCAGTTCACAAGTGTACAGAGTAAACGTTGGAGGACTGGTATTGCACCTGAAATTCGCGAGGAAGTGAATGGTGCGCGACCAGCTCCCATCTCTGTTTGAACAGTGCAAACGCCGTCTTCGTGAGCAAGGTTTAGTCTGTTGCGTAGCGGCCAAAAGATCTTCATTACGCGAACAAACTAAGGTAAAATGATTTTCGATGGACACAGCAACATAAAAACTGAAGCTTGCGGCAACGGTCCAAGGTGATACAGACGAATCTAAGTCTGAAGTATTTGGACGCCGTCGGTCGACTTCGCAGAGAACGTATGATGAGTCTGTGTGTGACGCCTAGAGGAAGCATGGAGGAGGGTTGGCTGTGGCGTGGGGACGCTTTGCAAGTGAGAAAGTTGATGATGTAGTGAGAATTACTGAAACATTAGATGTGGAAGACTATATACTGATCAACAACGCAGTTCCATTTGGCAAAAGACTTATTTGTCGCGGATTTGTTCTGCAGCAGAACAATAACCCCAAACTGGCTTCTAAATTGCCCAGACAGTGCGTCAGTAGAACAGAAATGTCGCGAATATGATCGGGTCAAAGTCCCATTGAACTCATATGGAACGAACTTAAAAGTTAGGTCAAATAACTGAGGTCTCATAATGTTGCAAAGCTATGGACTAAGTTACAGACTACTGGACTGCAATACCTTATTTCCATAATGCTAAGAGTTTGTGCAGCTGTTGCGAGGGCAAATGGTGGAATTTTGAAGAGGCTAAAATTTAAACCATTCTGTAGTGTAGTTAATGGGAGAAAGAGAAAATATTTCTTTTGTTCGTCTGTTTTGTTTTTACGATGTGTTTGCACATTGAAATAAAGTATATACACTCCTGGAAATTGAAATAAGAACACCGTGAATTCATTGTCCCAGGAAGGGGAAACTTTATTGACACATTCCTGGCGTCAGATACATCACATGATCACACTGACAGAACCACAGGCACATAGACACAGGCAACAGAGCATGCACAATGTCGGCACTAGTACAGTGTATATCCACCTTTCGCAGCAATGCAGGCTGCTATTCTCCCATGGAGACGATCGTAGAGATGCTGGATGTAGTCCTGTGGAACGGCTTGCCATGCCATTTCCACCTGGCGCCTCAGTTGGACCAGCGTTCGTGCTGGACGTGCAGACCGCGTGAGACGACGCTTCATCCAGACCCAAACATGCTCAATGGGGGACAGATCCGGAGATCTTGCTGGCCAGGGTAGTTGACTTACACCTTCTAGAGCACGTTGGGTGGCACGGGATACATGCGGACGTGCATTGTCCTGTTGGAACAGCAAGTTCCCTTGCCGGTCTAGGAATGGTAGAACGATGGGTTCGATGACGGTTTGGATGTACCGTGCACTATTCAGTGTCCCCTCGACGATCACCAGTGGTGTACGGCCAGTGTAGGAGATCGCTCCCCACACCATGATGCCGGGTGTTGGCCCTGTGTGCCTCGGTCGTATGCAGTCCTGATTGTGGCGCTCACCTGCACGGCGCCAAACACGCATACGACCATCATTGTCACCAAGGCAGAAGCGACTCTCATCGCTGAAGACGACACGTCTCCATTCGTCCCTCCATTCACGCCTGTCGCGACACCACTGGAGGCGGGCTGCACGATGTTGGGGCGCGAGCGGAAGACGGCCTAACGGTGTGCGGGACCGTAGCCCAGCTTCATGGAGACGGTTGCGAATGGTCCTCGCCGATACCCCAGGAGCAACAGTGTCCCTAATTTGCTGGTAAGTGGCGGTGCGGTCCCCTACAGCACTGCGTAGGATCCTACGGTCTTGGCGTGCATCCGTGCGTCGCTGCGGTCCGGTCCCAGGTTGACGGGCACGTGCACCTTCCGCCGACCACTGGCGACAACATCGATGTACTGTGGAGACCTCACGCCCCACGTGTTGAGCAATTCGGCGGTACGTCCACCCGGCCTCCCGCATGCCCACTATACGCCCTCGCTCAAAGTCCGTCAACTGCACAAACGGTTCACGTCCACGCTGTCGCGGCATGCTACCAGTGTTAAAGACTGCGATGGAGCTCCGTATGCCACGGCAAACTGGCTGACACTGACGGCGGCGGTGCACAAATGCTGCGCAGCTAGCGCCATTCGACGGCCAACACCGCGGTTCCTGGTGTGTCCGCTGTGCCGTGCGTGTGATCATTGCTTGTACAGCCCTCTCGCAGTGTCCGGAGCAAGTATGGTGGGTCTGACACACCGGTGTCAATGTGTTCTTTTTTCCATTTCCAGGAGTGTAGTTCTGGTCATGGGTCATCGTTAACTTTTGGTGGGTAGCGTACATGCTATGTCCACCAACGGTATGACACTCAGACATACAGAGAATGGGGCGGGCTGCACCCCAATCAGGTGCCAACGAGTTGTGGCAACGAGTTAACGATAGCGTCCATAGAAGGTGCCACATGCCAAGGACTGTTTCATGCGTCGGTATAACGTGACTCAGATATAGCACGTAAGTGGGCACCCAACTGCCAGACGGGGATAGAAGTGGGCGCTCGGTTCTCTCGTCACTCAGTATTCGCCAAGTATCAGCAATAGCGTCAATAATATCTCAAGATACCACGTCTGCTGTTGTCGGCAGTAAGAGCCAAACTGAATGTTGTACAAGTAGGAAGATATGACTGCGTAAAACAAATCAGCGCTAGTGAACATTGAATTGTTGTCATAAACTTTATGTATACATACTAGGCGGAAATTGACGCCGTTTCGAATGTTTCAGTGTGGTCTGTATGTACTGCAGAACGCTAAACATTAATCGGTGCGCTCGCATAGTAACCTGAAAAATGAAGTGATATTTCTACTTTCCGCCGCTAGGTGAAAACATGGCGCTGTAAGGCAGAATGTGAAATGTTTCCTGTTTTGACGTCATTATGGCGTTTGCCGCTTGGCGCCGAATGCTGATTTCTTTTGTGAAGTGAGTGTTGGCGTAAAGGGTTAAGATGGTGGAACTTTTATGTATGAAATGCAAAGATGTTGAGAAGAAAGACAGTGTATTCCCGGTAAAGTTGTTTTATGAGAACGGCAGCAATAGCAACCTTGTATTGTGGAAATATCGTAGTATGGAACAGATGGGAAGAGAGCATTTCAATACACAGGCTAAAGAGTATGATCAAGAAACTTGAAGAAGCACGTGTATTAAGGAGTACAGTAGGTAGAGGGAGGCAGACCATTCCTATGGCAGTTGCTAAAGTTGCTATCTATAGCCGACCGTGCAGCACAAGCCCCAAATTCTGCAACCACTGATCGAACTGTGTCACGATCGTATCTCTCCCACGGTTAACAGTTCAAAAGATTTTGTGGTGCATGTTGCGCTGGTATCCCTACAAGATTTATTTATTTATTAATTTTTGTTTTGATCATCAGTCTACTGACTGTTTTGATGCGGCCCGCCACGAATTCCTTTCCTGTGCTAACCTCTTCATCTCAGAGTAGCACTTGCAACCTACGTCCTCAATTATTTGCTTGACGTATTCCAATCTCTGTCTTCCTCTACAGTTTTTGCCCTCTACAGCTCCCTCTAGTACCATGGAAGTCATTCCCTCAAGTCTTAGCAGATGTCCTATCATCCTGTCCCTTCTCCTTACCAGTGTTTTCCACATATTCCTTTCCTCTCCGATTCTGCGTAGAACCTCCTCATTCCTTACCTTATCAGTTCACCTAATTTCCAACATTCGTCTATAGCACCACATCTCAAATGCTTCGATTCTCTTCTGTTCCGGTTTTACCACAGTCCATGTTTCACTACCATACAGTGCTGTACTCGAAACCTACATCCTCAGAAATTTCTTCCTCAAATTAAGGCCGGTATTTGATATTAGTAGACTTCTCTTGGCCAGAAATGCCTTTTTTGCCATAGCGAGTCTGCTTTTGATGTCCTCCTTGCTCCGTCCGTCATTGGTTATTTTACTGCCTAGCTAGCAGAATTACTTAACTTCACTGACTTCGTGACCATCAATCCTGATGTTAAGTTTCCGCTGTTCTCATTTCTACTACTTCTCATTACCTTCGTCTTTCTCCGATTTACTCTCAAACCATACTGTGTACTCATTAGACTGTCCATTCCGATCAGCAGATCATTTAATTCTTCTTCACTTTCATTCAGGGCAGCAATGTCATCAGCGAATCGTATCATTGATATCCTTTCACCTTGTATTTTAATTCCACTCCTGAACATTTCTTTTATTTCCATCATTGCTTCCTCGATGTATAGATTGAAGAGTAGGGGCGAAAGGCTACAGCCTTGTCTTACACCCTTCTTAATACGAGCACTTCGTTCTTGATCGTCCACTCTTATTATTCCCTCTTGGTTGTTGTACATATTGTATATGACCCGTCTCTCCCTATAGCTTACCCCTACTTTTCTCAGAATCTCGAACAGCTTGCACCATTTTATACTGTCGAACGCTTTTTCCAGGTCGACAAATCCTATGAAAGTGTCTTGATTTTTCTTTAGACTTGCTTCCATTGTTAGCCGTAGCGTCAGAATTGCTTCTCTCGTCCCTTTACTTTTCCTAAAGCCAAACTGATCGTCACCTAGCGCATTCTCAATTTTCCTTTCCATTCTTCTGCGTATTATTCTTGTAAGCAGCTTCGATGCATGAACTGTTAAGCTGATTGTGCGATAATTCTCGCACTTGTCACATGTCAAGATTTATAACGTGCACTAAATGAAGCCCAGAGATACGCTACAACCCCTACGTTTTGTGGCACGCATGGATAGGGAGGACATGTAGCCGGGGAATGTTCTTTGGACGGGTGAAGCACATTTTACTTTGCACCGTGCCGTGAAGGCATAGACCTATAGCATATGGGCTCTACTCCGCCTCATGTTGTGCAGGAACATACACCGCGATCAGCTTACGTGGGGGCGTAGTGCGCTTTTGCAATCTCCATCATTCTCGGTCATTTTTTCTTCGAGGAGATGACACTTCGGCTCGTTAGGTGGACAGTGACATCTGTACGTTTCAAATCTCCTCGTGCAACAAGAAGAGTGTAACGCCGGAAATGCATATCCTCCTATTTCCATCTATTGTACTATTTTTTCCCTTGCTTTGCTACCTCAAGATATGACATTTCTGTCTCTTTGTATATTGTAATTGTTTTACTATTTGTATATTTATGCATTTATGTCGATGTATAATTGGTTTGTTTCGTAAATATTATTTGTATTTTTACGCTGGGTCTTGCCTAGGGAAAACTGCTATCGAACGATTACGTCGATAGGTCGTGTGAAGAATCAAAGTGTGTAGGATCTTTGGTAGTGTTAACTCTGCCGCGTGGAGCGCGGGCTGAGAGAAGGTGTCTGGCGGGAGTAGCGAGTGGAGCAGGTGTGTTGTGTGACGCTCCCGCGAGTTGCCGCGCTTTCGGGGTTTGGCAGCATGTAATTGCGCTCGACTTGCGATGATAGTTTCTGACATGGTGTCGCGGACGGGAAACATTAACTAGCGCACATCAAGAGCCCGTTTCGTCTGGTGACCGTGTCGAGAAGAAGGCGCGCCAACATCCAGCTTCTGCAACAGCGACGGCCGACAATGAGTGACTGTCGCCACCTCCTCGATCGACGGCTTCAAACCTTCAATCAACCATCAAGGAAGACTGGAAGCAAGTAAAGTTTTAGAACTGTATGGCAGACCTCAGCTTTTCAAACTGTACCATTTTCGTAACTATAATAACAGCAACTTAGCATGAACCTTTGTTGCTCATTGTCCCAATTGCATTACCAAGCAGGGTCCCTTCCTTTTCCGAAATGAACCCGAGTGTCGTTGAAATTTAAACGCCAGCACTAAAGAAATATAGCTAATTCTATTTCACTGCTTTAATTTCAAAGTTCAGTTAGCTGGCTACAATATTCAGATTACACAAGCACAAATTAAGAGTGCGAGTTTTGTTATCGTATTTTAGCTTACCTGTGACTGCAGCTCAGCTTGGTACGTACTAAATTTTACTATTGTTAATTGTTCAGAATCATTTAATTCAAGTTCAAAGTTAAATCTCTTATTTCCAAATTGCGTAGATTCAAGTAGTTTTTTGAAATGATTGTTGAGGTAGTGCAAGACTAACCGTATTTTACTGAATTTCGATGTGCTTCAGAAAGAAAGCTCACTATTAACTTCAGTCACTAAATTAACTTTCGATTTTCCTGTTTTATTAATTCTTTGCTAAATTAAGTCAGGGTGTAGCGAAATTTATTACTTCTGACAAACTTTCAGTTTTCACACCACACGTGTCAACCTTCAGTTGCCACGCTTCTAGTGCTAATTATATGTGTAATAACCTTTCTTTTTCAGTTACTATAGTAATTGTCCTTAGGACTGGCGACCGTGATTTCCCCCAAATCTCAAATACTTAATTACCGCTAGTTAATTGTTAACGTAACGGCTGCACATTTACTTTCTTTATTAACTTTACCCCTTTTCAAAATTAATTTCCACCAGTTTCATTAGTACATTTCCTTTCATTTAGATGTAACCCTTTCCTCCCTCTTTACCGACAGGTTAACTTCGGTGACGATTGCTTTTCCAAAACTCCCATTAGGTACACGCGGTTTCATTTTTCACTGTCATTAAGGTCGGCAAGTGAGGGGGAGGTTACAAGAGCAAGAACGCAACTGTGTCCACACCACTGTTTTCATGCAAGATGGTGATACACCACACGTTGCTGGCCAGGTGAAAGATTTGCTTCTCGTACCTTTCTGTAACGGCCGCTTCATTTCTAGGCAATTTCAAGATGTCTTACCTTCCAGATCTCCCGACGTAAATCAATGTGACTTCTGCTGTGGGGGATATCTGAAAGGTCCTGTGTATCAGGTATGCAACCGGACTCTTCTGATCTGAAGGAAATCATATGACGACAAATCGCTTTGATTACATCGGATATGCTGCGCGCAATTGTCGGCCATTTCGTATTTCGAATGGAGCATGTTGCTGAGTCGGGAGACCATACTGAGGACACGTTGTAACTTGTGATCGTATCCTAATATACGTGGCAGAACAATCGTTACCGCGTGTTCGATCGTTCCTCTCCTTTTCCTGCACCCACACCACATTCTGTCTACTTACATTGCCATATTTTCACCTGGTGGCAGAAAGTGGAACTATTATTTCTTCAGCATATTCAGCGAGAGCTCTGATTACTGAGCATACCTACGGGGCGTTTCAGCGTCGGACACTGCAGCCCTCGGAATGCCAGCAATTTAATTATAACCACCCAGTACTTAAGTAGTGCAACATTTCTGTTAATAAATTATTGCGAACTGTTCCTTATCTGTGTTGTCATCAGCCGGCCGTTGTGGCCGAGAGGTTCTAGGCGCTACAGTCTGGAACCGCACGACCGCTGCGGATGTGTGTGATATCCTCGGGTTAGTTAGGTTTAAGTAGTTCTAAGTTCTAGGGGACTAATAACCTCAGAAGTTAAGTCCCATAGTGCTCAGAGCCATTTTTTGTGTTGTCATCAGTTTCCGGTAGCTGTTACCTAACCCTGTTTGAACCTGTGACGACACACTGTAGTTGCTGCGTACAAGCAAAGTGGTTTCGGCTGTTTTCCAGTCACACTTTACTGCTTTACACCAAGAGTACCTGAGGCACGTGTAAACTCAGACATTTAATTTACAGTATGTCAAGTTAATCGGAAAACAGTTTGTTAGAATCTTCGTATAGTAAAGATTTAAATTTTCCAATCACTGAAAGTACAAGGTTCCATTCAAATAAAAATCAGTTTCTGCTACAACATAATACATCAATACAGTCTACTGAACAGGAAGGTGGATTATAGGGACGTAGCTAATTACAGGAAAAATAAATCTGTTGTTTAGTGAAAATGAATATTAAATGAAACAAGATGCATCAAGTGAATACGTAAGTCCAAAACTATAAAATTTTCAGTTTTTAGGCGAAAGAGTAAAACTAATTTTTAAAAACAGCAGCGGAGACACTTTTGTTAAAGTACGTAACCTAATGCATGAAATCTACTCGCAGTTGCGTGTATGGACAACCACCAGATGCATAATAAAATGACGACGGCGAAAACTAGCAAGCACAAAATGTATAGCCAAAGAAAGATAGATAGAACAAAATACTTGACAACGTACGAACAAGGATCTGCTTAATATCCAATAGTGATGATCACTGTTAATTTGATCGGCAATTGTAGGGGAGAGAAGATTTCGTGTGCAGAGTTGAAGGAAGCAACAACGTAAGTCTTTTCTAACAGATAGTTTTCTATCACAAAGGACAGTGACATTGAACCTATATACACGACAACTGTCTGTGAAGCGCAGTTTATCAGTCACTTATTTCCTTCATTCAGATCTATTTGAAATTTCTATTTGACGTTAAACGTCAAAACAGATATAACAAGAAATTGGATTAATGCTAAGTTCCGATCTTACACAGGCGTATCTTGTACTCAATAGTTAAAGACACCAAACAAAATATAGAAACTGGAGTACGTGCAGTAGTGTCACAGTGAAGCGATATAAACCAGCGTGTCTAAAAATTCACTCTCTTCTCTCCTACCATGGGAAACTTGAATTACGTAAATCTTCAAATTCGTGAAAGAAGTACTTGTGTACCGGTAGTCCGCTTTTGTGTGCGCACAAGGCAAAATAATTTCAGTTCATCATCTGACAGGAATTTGCGAAACAGAATCAAGTTGCGGCCTAATGGAACTTGGGAGTTCACATTTCAGCCCTTCACTGGACCAAGTGCGTACGAGTGACATTAATGATTCAGCTGCCAAGACCTTGAGCTGAAAGATGTCCCGTAACATGTTTTACTGTTACGGAGTGTAATTACGTTTCGTGCTCCGTGCAACGGCAAACGCTGAAACATGCCCGCTTTGGACCGTAATTTACTTTCTCAGTTCCTACTCCACAATTAGAACTAAATGTACCACGCAATAATGAGGGTCCCACCATTGAATGCAATTTGCATGGCCGACTGTACCACGCGCAGGCATTCTCACATCGAGAGCAGTGAAGGAAGGAACGTGGAATAACGATCATATATGTCGCGATCGCATTAACTGCGTAACGTTTGTCAACGATAGTGTAGAAACAAAAATTATGGTTTCACAGAAAACAGATATTATTCGGAACAGAATAAACTTCAGTATATTTCAGCCAGTGAAATCTTTTTCGATACGGCAGTTTTAAGTTTCCATCCGTTCAATCTCATTCCGATATACCATGAATACACTTGGTTCCTTTGCATAGGACCTGCCGACATCATTCTGTTACTGAATCAGCGCTCTGATCTGAATTATTTCCTTTTAGCCCAACAGAATGAGAGGTACTTCTAGGAGACAACGCGCTGGACGTGTCTGTTGTTTACCGACTAAAAATTTCTCCGTCGCGAATTTCGTTCTCCGTAGCCACTGCGGAATCATCACTGCGCGCATTTGTTGGATACACGTCTTCTGTCTCTTGCAATGTTAGATTTACAGCTGTGGCTATAAAAGCATAGTCCATTATGTGCTTCTTGTGGTAAGTTAATATAAGCGAAATATTGTAACAAAGAAGGAGCGGTACCAGTCGGTCACTATTTGGCTTTTTAAATCTACATGTTTACTCTTTTCCTGGTTTGGATGGTTTCTTGCTGTATTCGAAAAGCGCAAATTTACTTCTGCGCTATACAGAGCAAATCAGATCCTGGGATGCCTATACTGTCCCGTTTTTGTAAGTTCTTTGTTCTGCTATTGAATCATCTTACATATTTCGCGTCATAATGAATAATATAAATCCTTGTTGCGTCTGATTTACATGTTAGATACAGTATTTTAATTAATTATGTAAGTAAAGGTGAGAGGTTCCATGCCTTTTTTTTTGCATGTCGCCTTTCATTTTCATCAGTTTTATTAATGTTTTATATCATCTCACGGTGGGAACTGGCCGAATAAAATTCTGATGAAAATAATTGTACTGAGAGTTGAAATTACTTTTCACTTGATTGCTATGGACGTTGGGAACTGTATGTGGTCTTGCTTTTATTTTTCTCTGTTACTTCCCCGTGGGGCTTGTTGCGTGACGAGCACTGGAGGACGCGACACATTGCGTTTTCGTGGGGGGTCTGCACTTCCACGAACACAGAGAGAGTCGTACACAATGGGCTTGAGTACTTGGCGAGTTTCGCCTATTGTATGGAGGGCGAAACGACCTGCTATCCTTCTGAGTGTCGCCACACTTTGTGTGTTTACCGTTCTGGTGTGTCCTGAACGAAGACTGAAACTTCCTGGCAGATTAAAACTGTGTGCCCGACCGAGACTCGAACTCGGGACCTTTGCCTTTCGCGGGCAAGTGCTCTACCATCTGAGCTACCGAAGCACGACTCACGCCCGGTACTCACAGCCTTACTTCTGCCAGTACCTCGTCTCCTACCTTCCAAACTTTACAGAAGCTCTCCTGCGAACCTTGCAGAACTAGCACTCCTGAAAGAAAGGATATAGCGGAGACATGGCTTAGCCACAGCCTGGGGGATGTTTCCAGAATGAGATTTTCACTCTGCAGCGGAGTGTGCGCTGATATGAAACTTCCTGGCAGATTAAAACTGTTTTAATCTGCCAGGAAGTTTCATATCAGCGCACACTCCGCTGCAGAGTGAAAATCTCATTCTGAACGAAGACTGTTGGCGCCGACTGACTGTATTGTCTTCATGATTTTGAGAATACTTGTGGATGATGCCCTGCTGGGTGCGACTGTCTTGTACCAGATGGCAGGTAGTCTGGGCATGCTGTTTTCGTAGCCAGTCAAACGGCAAGTTCAGTGGCCCCAGATAAACATCAGAGGCATGATTGGTCAACTTAAACTGAGGCTAGTTGACACCGTAAAGCCCTGCACGAAAGTGGAGGGAACAGTCGCTATTGGCGCGAATGATGTTCTGAGAAGATGTGGGGGAATTTTGGAATCAGCATTGAATGATGATTCGCAGCTTTTCGAAGGTAGTGGGGAGCTGAATGACGTTGGCTTCGCTCTTGCGTTGCGCGGGCGTAGGTGGATTCGGGATCAGATCTTCGGCAGAATCGGACGGCCTTGCGACTTAGTCACAGTTTTTCGGAATCGTTGTTGAGCATGACTTCGGTCTTCCAACCGTTTCATTCCGTGACTTAAGACCCAGATTCTTACTTTGCGTTTTCGCAGCTGTACCGACAGGGTGAGTTTAGGCGGTTTTGCTGTGTCTGTTCCTGGAGATACATTCTTGTTAATGCAGGAGTTTCTCTGCTTCGGCCACGCGAGCAGAACTGGGGATTCTCGGACTGTACTCGAGGCCACAGGCTACTCAGCAAGAGTCGTCGCTTACAGTATACCATCTGAACGCTGCCTGCTGGCGACATGATGCATGTTTCAGGACTCCGGCATTGTAGGACTTATCATTTTTATACGGAAGTCCTCAGCAGCACTCGCGCTCGCTTTGCCACAAGTCCACCTTGCTTGTTTCTCAATGTGTTTCCATTTGAGCTCTCACTACTAACTCCGATACTGCATCATAGTCGAGGGAGTAATTTTTGATTCGTTAGGACCTCCAGTCGTTACCGTCCGTCTATTGGATCACAGAGAGTAGGAGCCCCTTGTTCTCGAGCCAACTCTTATTTTTATAATAGTTCAGTATACCCCCCCCCCCTCTTTAGCCTACTGTTTGTATCGACAATCAAGTACCTTTGTGTTTTGATTAACTCATTGTAATATTTCATCTGCATATTATTGCGTGGATAGATGCAGAATCCCTTTCCTGTCGTTTATTACGATAAAATTCCCTTTTTTTTTACTGAGTAGATTACGATTTTTATTAAATTATAGTGAGTGTGTACGCCTTATTTTTCCAACTAGCAGGGTCCACCATCAGTTCCTTTCGTTACCATTAATTAGGTGGTAGGTAAGGGAGGGGTCGCGGAAGCATAACAGACCAAAGACACTGCTGGCTAGGAGCTAAACATCTATGGTCCATAGCACGCTAACACGACAGTAATGGCGAGCCCCTGCAACACAGCTACTACTGGTAACCCCAGATGTTCGACCAGCCGAAAAACAGGCAACCGCAGGGAAACCGTACTGTACACAGCACGCAAACCAGCACCCCCCCCCCCCCCCCTACACTGTGAGCCGATCTATGACCGATCGCCCACTTCCGTACAACGACCTTGAACTGCTGCAGGGACGCAGCAACTGCAGCAAGCCCCGCAACGAGCTCCAGCAACGGCAAAGGTAACGATGCACGATACCTCGCACTAACATAACCACACCTTGCATGCACTGTCGCAGATAGCAAGCCGCTACTGCCCTTACTACCCGTCCTACTGTCGCAGAGGTTTTTTTTCCCTTGGCGCTTGCCTTGGCACTTTTTTTCCTCTGCCCTTACAACCGCTACCCTTCGATCGCTTTCGTCCACTTTCTATCTCCTGATGGACCATGTTAATGAGTAATCTTACCTAGACGCATGGATAACATCACAGCCCGCATCCTGTGACTCCTGATTCAAAAACTAACATGTTATACGGAGGTGACAGTAGAACGTTTGGTTTGGTCACCACGTTGGTGTGGGCGTGGAGGGGCCCCATCCTTTGCAAATTTCGTGTCTAGTTCTCATTCAAA
Organism: Schistocerca cancellata; assembly: GCF_023864275.1. Lineage (NCBI taxonomy): Eukaryota > Metazoa > Arthropoda > Insecta > Orthoptera > Acrididae > Schistocerca > Schistocerca cancellata. The sequence continues at coordinate 65,490,479 of NC_064631.1, read as the reverse complement.
ATTAGCCAGAATGAAAGAGCTACGAACTCTTTGCCATCCCGGCACCTCGTAAAGACTGGCAGGCTGCAAAAGTATTAAGTTATTTGTTTTTCTAGTCTTAGGATCGTGTAATGTTAGCGACCATAGTTACAATTATGATTTGTTCTCCCTTTATTTCAGAACGTATTAGTCTGCATATTTTCTCTATTTCTTCACATATAGAATTATCTGCTGGTGGATACTGAAGATTGGACAGAGATTATGGTGACAGAAGACAGGCGGCGCTCACCAGTACCCCAGCCTAGGGAACCTGGGTTCACCAAACACGTACCCAGCAAATGAATGCTCATCCTCTTGAGGGGAAGAGGGCTGATGAATGATTCAGGATCTTGTAGTTGACCCTGATCCTAACATAATATACTGCACATACGCAGGAAAAGAAAGCCACCACTACACCACTGACAGGAAACTGCAAATTGTCTTGGAGTAACTATCTAGAACGACCTTCAGTGGAGTGACCACATAAATCAAACAGTAACAAAAGCAGATGCCAAACTCGGATTCATAGAAAGAATCTTAAGGAAGTGTAACTCATCTCCGAAGGAAGTGGCTTACAAGACGGTTTTTCGACAAATTCTTGAGCACTGTTCATCAGTCTGGGATACTTACCAGATAGGACTGACAGAGAAGATAGAGAAGATCCAACGAAGATCGTTTGTTTGACGAGAAAGCGTTAAAAAGATGCTGAACAAACGCCAGTGGAGATGTTACAAGAGAGGTATTGTGCATCGTGAAGAGACTTAATGTAGAAACATTGAGAGGCCCTTTCCAGGAAGAGTCGGACAACATATTACATCCTACTAAATATATATCGCGGAATGACAAGTAACTCAAAGTAACTCAAAAAGTAATAGCAAACTGTAAGTATTAAATGCCGTTAACACGTCAGGCATTTGAAACGCCCAAGAAGTGAAGATGCGAGCTTTGAGAAAGCTCCGGCATATGCCGACATATGGCATAACAAGCTGTATAGGAAAAGCAGTTGAAACAACATGGCCATGTCCCTAGCCGTGTGCACCATCGAAGAACAGTGAGAGTTATACTACTTTTGCGGTCTCAGGACGTTAAACCTCTACAAACCCACAGAGGTTTGCTGGAAAGGTATGGAGACAACTGCTTTAGTGAGAGAAGAGTGTACAATTGGGCAGGTCCCTTTACAAGTAGACATACGTCAGTCAAAGATGAGCAACGTTCTGGTCGTCACAGCATGGCCGTTACTGGCGAGAATGTGAGTGTGCTAACGCCATGATTCGTGACAATCGGCGTATTTCTGTAGAAGCCCTTTCTTTGTCTCTGTAGTGGAATTGTTCATGGTCTTTAGTATGGGTAGGGACTATGATTGCTGTGTGCAGATTTGAGCTGAGTTACTCAAGCTCCAGGCTGACTTCAGTTACACAACTTGAATCTGCAGTGGATACGCATCACTGTTGTGGGCCGGCCAAGGGGATTCATTGGACGTCTAGCACAACTCACGAGTCCGCCGATCGTCCACACCGCCTGTCCAGTTACTGCTCGCACTGACATTGACCTCTTACCTGTGATTGGGTGGATTGTCGCCTCGGGGTGTGGCAGGCAGCCGCACGTAAGGCCTCCCCGGTTAGTCTGACAGGATCCAGGTGCCGTCTGTGGCTGACATTATCGCTCGGCCAGATGCAATCACCTGTCCTGTTTCAGACGAAACCTCTCAGCCTTCAAGATCCCGGCAATCACAGAGGGTGCGATTATTGGTAGTTGGGAACTCAAACACTAGGCGAGTTATGCGGCCCTTAGGGACGTAGCCGCCAAGAAGGGGCACAAAGCCGATGTGCATGTTCATACTGGATGGAATCATTCCAAATGTGGAACGAGTCCTTCCAGATGCCATGAAGAGCACAGGGTGCGGCCAACTGCAGGTGGTGACACACGTCGGTACCAGTGATGTGTGTCGCTTTCGATCAGAAGAGATTCTCACTGGTTTCGAGTGTCTATCAGAAGTGGTAAAGGCAGCCGGTCTTGCTTGGGAGATGAAAGAAGAGCTCACCATTTGCAGCATAGTCGACAGGACCGTTTGGATACCTCTGATACATAGCCGAGTGGAGGCCCATACCGTTCTGCGACCTTCTAGGCTGCAGATTCCTCGACTTGCGCATAGGGTGCTCTGGTTTCGGAACCCGCTGAATAGATCAGGAGTCCACTACACGCAGGCAGGAATAGGCTATACGGGTAGAAGTGGCTGTGTGGCGTGGACTGGGAGTTTTTTTTAGCTCAGAGGGTCTCGGGGAAACAAAGAAAGAGTTTCAGTCTCAAATGGTTCAGGTCGAACAAAGAAAGAACGTAGTTCCAGGAACCTTCGGTATACCAGTTGTAAATTGTCGTACATGTGTTGGCAAAGTTCAGAGCTCCAAGCGGTACTGAAAGCTGGCTAAACGAGGGACCTAACGATATCAGAAGGGATAAGCTAAACACAGTTGGTGGTGGCGCGTTTGTTGCTGTTAAAAGTAGTTTATCTTGTCGCGAAATTGAAGTATATAGTTTCTTTGAATTAGTGCCGGTAGAGGTCATTGTTGGCAATCGGAATGAAATAATAATTGGATCATTTTACCGACCTCCCAGCTCATACGATACAATTGTTTAAAGGAATCAAAGAAAACTTGAATCTAATTTCAAACATGTACCTCACTCATACAATTATAGTTGGTGGTGACTTCAATTTACCCTCGATACGTTGGCGAAAATACATGTTTAAACTCGGAGGTAAGCATGAGACTTCGTCCGAAATTGTGCTAAACGCATTCTCTGAAAATTATTTCGAGCAGTTAGTTTATGAGCCGATTCGAATAGTAAACGGATGCGAAAACACACTTGACCTCTTAACAGCTAATAATCCCGAGCTGAGAACGAGCATCGAAACAGATTCAGGGATTAGTGAACACTGAATACTGTATCTGCAAAATATTCCAAACACGAACGAAAAATTTACCTATTCAAAAAGCAGATAAAAATTCATTTGACGCGTTCCTGAGAGACAATCTTTACATCTTCCAAATGAATAATGTAAGTGTAGACCAAATACGGCTTGAATTCAAAGTAATAATATCGATGGCAAACAAAAGATTTATACCAAATAAATTAGGAAACGATAAAGCTCATCCCCCTTAGTACACAAAACAAGTCAGAACACTGTTGTAGAAAAAACCAAAGCATGGCAGATCTAAACGAACGCAAAATATCCAAGATTGGCGATCTTTTACAGAAGCTCGAAATTATGTGCGGACTTCAATGTGAGATGCTTACAGTAGTTTCCACAGCGATACCTTGTCTCAATACCTGGCAGAAAATCCAAAGAGTACGTAAGATATGTAGGCGGCAAGGCAGAGTCAATGCCTCTCTGCGCGATAGCAATGGAAATACTATCGATGACAGTGGTGCCAAAGCAAAGTTACTGCATCCAGCCTTCCGAAATTCCTTCACCAAAGATGACGAAATAAGTATTCCAGAATTCTGATCAATAACAGCTACCAGTATGAGTAACTTAGAAGCACATATCCACGAAGTAATGAAGCAACTTAAATCAGTAAAGCAGGTCTTCCGGTGCAGACTGTATACCAATTTTGTTTCTTTCAGAGTATCCTGCCGAAATAGCTCCTTACACAATAACCATATACAACCACTCGCTCGACAGAAGATCCGTACTCAAAGACTGGAAAGCTGCACAGGACACACCAATATTCAAGAAAGGCGTTAGGAGTAATCCAGTAAATTACAGGCCCAAATCATTAACATCGAAATGCAGCAGGATTTTGGAGCGTATATATTGTGTCCGAACATTATGAATTACCTCGAAGTGAATGGTCTAGCCGGCCGCTGTGGCCGAGCGATTCTAGGCGCTTCAGTCGGTAACCGCGCGACTGCTACGGTCGCAGGTCCGACACCTGCCTCGGGCATGGATGTGTGTGATGTCCTTAGGTTAGTCAAGTTTAAGTAGTTCTAAGTCTAGGGAACTGATGACCTGAGATGTTAAGTCCCGTAGTGCACAAAGCCATTTGAACTTTTTAAACGATCTATTGACACACAGGCAATACGGACTTAGATAATATCGTTTTTGTGTTACACAACTAGCTCTTTACTCACACGAAGTGTCGGGTGCTATCGACAAGGGATTTCGAATTGATTCCGTATTTCTACATTCCCAGAAGGCTTTTCACACCGCACGTCACAAGCAGTCTGTTGTCAAATTGCGTGCTTGAGGAATATCGTCTCAGTTATGAGACTGGATTCGTGATTTCCTGTGAGAGAGGTCACAGTCCGTAGTGATTGACGGAAAGTGATCGAGTAAAACAGAAGTGATTTCTGGGTTTCCCCAAGGTAGTGCTATAGGCCCTTCGCTGTCTATATAATCGATTTAGGAGACATTCTGAGCAGCCGTCTCAGGTTGTTTGCAGATGACGCTGTTGTTTTTCGTCTAATAAAGCCTTCAGAATATCACAACAAATTGCAAAACGAATTACAAAAGATATTTGTATTGTGCGAAAATAGACAGTTGACCCTAAATAATGAAAAATGTGAGGTCACCCACATGAGTGCGAGAAGGAATCCGTTAAGCTTCGGTTACACTGTAAAGCAGTCGAATCTAAAGGCCGTAAATTCCACTAAATACCTAGGAAATTCGGTTATTAACAACTCAAATTGGAAAGACCACACAGAAAATGTTGTGGGAAGGCGCACCAAAAGACTCTTATTGGCAGAACACTTAGATCTACTAAAGAGACTGCCTACACTAAGCCTGCCCGTCCACTTTTGGTGCATTTATGATCGGTGTGGGACCTTTACCAGATAGGATTAAAGGAGTACATCGAGGTAGTTCAAAGAAAAGATAAGCGCTTTTTGTATCGTCGAGAAACGGAGAAGAGGATGTGACATACATGACACAGGGTTTCGGGTGGGCATCATTAGAACAAAGGTGTTTCCCACTGTGGTCGGATATTCCCATTAAATTTCGAACACCAACTTTCTCCTCCGAATGCGAAAATATTATGCTGACAGCAACCTATATAGGAAGAAACGATCCTCATAATAATATATGGGAAATGAGAGGTCGCATCGATACTGATGTTCGTTTTTTCCGCACGCTGTTGGAGATTGGAATAATAGGGAATTATTGTGAAGGTTGATGAACCCTCTGCCAGGCACTTAAGTGTGATTTGCAGATTATGCATGTAGATGCAGATGAAGATTTAGACAGTAAACTAAGTGTCGGATCCGCTCATACCATTACTAGTGAGGTTATCAAATACTGTTTTTTGTTGAAACGTCCCCTTAGAACAATTTATACATGACTGAGCTTAAACTGACACACAATATTTTTAGCGCAACGCAATCTGACTTTCAATAATCCCTACAAAACAATGGCCCTGACTAACATTAACCTATACCTTTCACAAATCACTTACCTCACAAAAATCTTCGTTACTCGAACTTCTGCAATACAGCGAGCGCCACTACTGCCAGCTAAATGTTGTTGTTGTTGTTGTCTTCAGTTCTGAGACTGGTTTGATGCAGCTCTCCATGCTACTCTATCCTGTGCAAGCTTCTTCATCTCCCAGTACCTACTGCAACCTACATCCTTCTGAATCTGCTTAGTGTATTCATCTCTTGGTCTCCCTCTACGATTTTTACCCTCCACGCTGCCTTCCAATACTAAATTGGTGATCCCTTGATGCCTCAGAACATGTCCTACCAACCGATCCCTTCTTCTGGTCAAGTTATACCACAAACTTCTCTTCTCCCCAATCCTATTCAATACTTCCTCATTAGTTATGTGATCTACCCATCTAATCTTCAGCATTCTTCTGTAGCACCACATTTCAAAAGCTTCTATTCTCTTCTTGTCCAAACTATTTACCGTCCACGTTTCACTTCCATACATGGCTACACTGCATACAAATACTTTCAGAAATGACTTCCTGACACTTAAATCTATACTCGATGTTAACAAATTTCTCTTCTTCAGAAACGCTTTCCTTGCCATTGCCAGTCTACATTTTATATCCTCTCTACTTCGACCATCATCAGTTATTGTGCTCCCCAAATAGCAAAACTCCTTTACTACTTTAAGTGTCTCATTTCCTAATCTAATACCCTCAGCATCACCCGACTTAATTCGACTACATTCCATTATCCTCGTTTTGCTTTGGTTGATGTTCATCTTACATCCTCCCTTCAAGACACCATCCATTCCGTTCAACTGCTCTTCCAAGTCCTTTGCTGTCTCTGACAGAATTACAATGTCATCGGCGAACCTCAAAGTTTTTATTTCTTCTCCATGGATTTTAATAATTACTCCAAATTTTTCTTTTGTTTCCTTTACTGCTTGCTCAATATACAGATTGAATAACATTGGGGAGAGGCTGCAACCCTGTCTTACTCCCTTCCCAACCGCCGCTTCCCTCTCATGCCCCTCGACTCTTCTAACTGCCACCTGGTTTCTATACAAATTGTAAATAGCCTTTCGCTCCCTGTATTTTACCCCTGACACCTTTAGAATCTGAAAGAGAGTATTCCAGTCAACATTGTCAAAAGCTTTCTCTAAGTCTACAAATGCTAGAAACGTAGGTTTGCCTTTCCTTAATCTAGCTTCTAAGATAAGTCGTAAGGTCAGTATTGCCTCACGTGTTCCAGTATTTCTACGGAATCCAAACTGATCTTCCCCGAGGTCGGCTTCTACTAGTTTTTCCATTCGTCTGTAAAGAATTTGTGTTAGTATTTTGCAGCTGTGGCTTATTAAACTGATTGTTCGGTAATTTTCACATCTGTCAACACCTGCTTTCTTTGGGATTGGAATGATTATATTCTTCTTGAAGTCTGAGGGTATTTCGGCTGTTTCATACATCTTGCTCACCAGATGGTAGAGTTTTGTCAGGACTGGCTCTCCCAAGGCCGTTAGTAGTTCTACTGGAATGTTGTCTACTCCGGGGGCCTTGCTTCGACTCAGGTCTTTCAGTGCTCTGTCAAACTCTTCACGCAGTATCGTATCTCCCATTTCATCTTCATCTACATCCTCTTCCATTTCCATAATATTGTCCTCAAGTACATCGCCCTTGTATAGACCCTCTATATACTCCTCCCACCTTTCTGCTTTCCCTTCTTTGCTTAGCACTGGGTTTCCATCTGAGCTCTTGATGTTCATACACGTGGTTCTCTTATCTCCAAAGGTCTCTTTAATTTTCCTGTAGGCAGTATCTATCTTACCCCTAGTGAGATAAGCCTCTACATCCTTACATTTGTCCTCTAGCCATCCCTGCTTAGCCATTCTGCACTTCCTGTCGATCTCATTTTTGAGACGTTTGTATTCCTTTTTGCCAGCTAAATAAAAGATTCAAACTACGGAAGGCACTAACTACTGATAGGCATAGTTAGCAAATGAAAGATTGTAATAGAGAACGAACAATGTATTTACCTTAATAGTCATAATATATATAGCAGTTCATGACAAATTTCAAAACTCCGCCATCTCTCTCCCCACATCCACCACTGCTGGAGGCTCACCTCCAACTGCGCAACGCTACGCGCTGTTCAGATCCAGCTGCCGCTGCCAAACACTACAATGGCAGACAACAATGAGAACTAGCCACAGACTGCACACAGCACAGCCAGTGATTTTCATACAGAGCGCTACGTAACGTTGCCAATAAGAAAACATAAACAGCCTACTTACATAAAGAAAACATAAACAGCCTACATACATTGTGTGCACGTTGATAACCACTGGTGAGCACAAAATTATTCGTGTTCAGGTTGCCACGTCATTTCTGGCGCGATAGAACACTGAAGGACACGACTTTCTAACACGTATCTTTACAGAATAGACAGCCAGGGACCGTCACTATTGACCGGAAAGTAAAAGACATGTTCAGAACGGCGATACGCAGCTTCTCGATTCAAGAAGAAGTCTCAGGTCTCTGCCGGAAAGGTCATTTTTCACCCTCTTCTGGATTATGAAATGGTCGGTTTTGGAGCACTATCGGCAAAGCCCGCCCGGCTAGCCGTACGGTCTAACGCGCTGCTTCCTTAGCGCGAAGGCGTGCCAGTCCCTGGCACCAATCCGCCCGGCGGATTAGTGTCTAGGTCCGGTGTCCCCGGCCAGCGTGTGGATAGTTTTTAAGGCGGTTTTCCACCTACCTCGGCGAATGCGCGCTGGTTCCCCTTATTGCGCCTCCGTTACACTGCGTCGAATCGCGAAAGTGTTACGGAGATGATAGATAAACTCCAGTGGAAGACTCTGCAGGAGAGACGCTCAGTAGCTCGGTACGGGCTTTTGTTAAAGTTAAGAGAACATACCTTCACCGAAGAGTCAAGGAGTACATTGCTCCCTCCTACGTATATCTCGCGAAGATAAAATCAGAGAGATTAGAGCCCATACAGAAGCATACCGACAACCCTTCTTTCCACGAACAATACGAGACTGGAATAGAAGGGAGAACCGATAGAGGTACTCAGGATACCCTCCGCCACACACAGTCAGGTGTCTTGCGGAGTATGGATGTAGATGTAGATGTAGATGGAGGTCCACTGGAGGCCGAACCGCACAATAACCCTGGGTTCGGTATGGGGCGGCGGTGGGGTGGGTGTACTGCTGTGGCCTTTGTGGGGTTATGAACCACTGAGATCTAATGCGGGATGAAGCTTCTCCGTCGTTTCTATGAGCCGGTTTAATACATATATAGATAGTATCGTCAAAGACGTGAAACAGTCCACAGTGGCCGCTACAGCGTCAGGTTGGAGAATGAGCCAAAGCTGGCAATACGAGCAGTCGCAGAAGACAGTCTATCTAGGGGCGTTCCGCCGCTGCAACTCTCGCCGTCATTCGGAAATTGAGATTCCAGGTCGTACGGCATCTCCCATACAGTCCTGCCTTCGCTCCTGAGGATTACCACGTGTTTGGACCCCCGGAAGGACGCTTTCAGTGGACGACGATTTGAAAGTGGTAACGAAAACGTTTTATTCGAATGGAATAGAAAAGTTGGTGCAACGGTATGAGAAGTGTATCGAAAATGAGGGGAGTATATAGAGGGTCTATACAAGGGCAATGTACTTGAGGACAATACTATGCAAAAGGAAGAAGATGTAGATGAAGATGAAATGGGAGACATGATACTGCGTGAAGAGTTTGACAGAGCACTGAAAGACCTGAGACAAAACAAGGCCCCGAGAGTAGACAACACTCCATTAGAACTACTGACGGCCTTGGGAGAGCCAGTCCTGACAAAACTCTACCATCTGGTGAGCAAGATGTATGAGACAGGCGAAATACCCACAGACTTCAAGAAAATATAATAATTCCAATCCCAAAGAAAGCAGGTGCTGACAGATGTGAAAATTACCGAACAATCAGTTTAATAAGTCACTGCTGCAAAATACTAACGTGAATTCTTTACAGACGAATGGAAAAACTGGTAGAAGCCGACCTCGGGGAAGATCAGTTTGGATTCCGTAGAAATATTGGAACAGTAGAGGCAATACTGACCCTACGACTTATCTTGGAAGCTAGATTAAGGAAAGACAAACCTAGGCTTCTAGCATTTGTAGACTTAGAGAAAGCTTTTGACAATGTTGACTGGAATACTCTCTTTCAAATTCTGAAGGTGGCATGGGTAAAATACAGGGAGCGAAAAGCTATTTACAACTTGTACAGAAAGCAGATGGCAGTTATAAGAGTAGAGGGGCATGAAAGGGAAGCAGTGGTTGGGAAGAGAGTGAGACAGGTTTGTAGCCTATTCCCGATGTTATTCAATCTGTATATTGTGCAAGCAGTGAAGGAAACAAAAGAAAAATTCGGAGTAGGTATTAAAATCCATGGAGAAGAAATAAAAACTCTGAGGTTCGCCAATGCCATTGTAATTCTGTCATAGACAGCAAAGGGAGAGCAGTTGAATGGAATGGACAGTGTCATGAAAGGAGGGTATAAGATGAAAATCAACAAAAGCAAAACGAGGATAATGTAATGTAGTCGAATTAAGTCGGGTGATGCTGAGGGAATTAGATTAGGAAATGAGACACTTAAAGTAGTAAAGGAGTTTTGCTATTTGGGGAGCAAAATAAGTGATGATGGTCGAAGTAGGGAGGATATAAAATGTAGACTGGCAACGGCAGGGAAAGCGTTTCTGAAGAAGAGAAATTTGTTAACATCGAGTATAGATTTAAGAGTCAGGAAGTCGTTTCTGAAAGTATTTGTATGGAGCGTAGCCATGTATGGGAGTGAAACATGGACGATAACTAGTTTGGACAAGAAGAGAATAGAAGCTTTCGCAATGTGGTGCTACAGAAGAATGCTGAAGAGTAGATGGATAGATCATATAACTAATGAGGAGGTATTGAATAGGGTTGGGGAGAAGAGAATTTTGTGGCAAATCTTGACAAGGAAAAGGGATCGGTTGCTAGGGCATGTTCTGAGGCATCAAGGGATCACCAATTTAGTATTGGAGAGCAGTGTAGAGGGTAAAAATCGTAGAGGGAGACCAAGAGATGAGTACGCTAAACAGATTCAGAAGGATGTAGGATGCAGTAGGTACTGGGAGATGAAGAGGCTTGCACAGGATAGAGTAGTATGGAGAGCTGCATGAAACCAGTCTCAGGACTGAAGACAACAACAACAACACATGATGAACAATGACATCTTGCTTGTATCTGTAAGTGAAATATATGCTTCGCAAAAAATAGTTTGCTGTTACTTTTTCAATAATCGTCGTATGAGGTATTAGAGCGAATACAGAGACCTACCGACAATCATGCTTTTTTCGCACTGTTCCCAAGTGCAACAGGAAAGGGGGTCGGGCAGTGGTTGGGTTGGGTTGATTGTGGTGTAAGTAGGCTGTTTAGGTTTTTATATTGATAACACCAAGTAGCGCTCTGTATGAAAATCACTGGTTGTGCTGTGTTGACTATGTGTATTATGCTGTTGAGGTATGTTTATGATCAATAAGCTGATGATATATGAGGAATTTGATTATGCTACATATTTATTATGATGAAATATTGAAGAAGTGTTGACGAATATGCATATGAGTAATAAGGTAAGGATTAATGAGTAGTGGTTAGGGACTCTGATTTGTGCAAAAGGATGTTAGAAACCAAGAACCGTACTTTAAGGGTTATGAAATGTGTGTGAATGCATGAATGTATCACAATGTCTTTGAAAATTTTTGGACACTGTTATATTTATAGGATTTTGTTTCTACACATTTGCAACACAAATTCTCGACCTGTGAAATTTTTTATATGAGACTGTCACTGTAGTGCAAACTGGTGTAAATATTTCGGTAAGAAACCTAAGTGACCTTGACGTATTGCGTTATGGGCGACCAGCTGTGCGAGTCGCCTGGAGAAAAAGCCATTAGGTGTAGAAAAAAAGAGACCATTAACCTCATTATTGACATTCCTTTGTAGAAAGCATCGCAAATACGACACGCTCGAACTTGAAAACATATGATTACACTGTGGAGCTCTTAATTTATGATATTTACTAAAATGGTTAATGAAATGATGAGAAACATTTTACATCTATTGTCTTTCTAGTTGAGAGATTGCTCATTTTGTTTTATATCTGGTTTCCAGCTGTGTTGCAGCATTAGTTTTATAAAATAAAATTAAGTGCATTTGCTAATGTGAACACTTTTTGCCAACAGATCTATTAAATAATAATTTTATTATCCACATTCTTCGAAAAAGGAGCACTTGGAATGGAAAGAACAATAAGAAGGGATTAATAACAGTAACTGCATACATAATTTTCTTTTCAACTACTTGGTAATTTCTTTGGTAGAGTAAATTATCGTGATGCATCACTCTAGTGTTAAGATGTGACATAGGTATTAAACATGGCCATTTTTACTGTAATATTTGTTCTGCTTGAGCTTTGTCACATTTAGATATAAGTTATAGTACTTGCTGCTGCTGTTTGCCAGGCATATTGCTACTAAATTTCACTTTGTATTACTCTGTTAAGCCAGTTTTACTACCGATTTATTTTTCTTGTTGCTGCACATTGGCTCATATTAGTTGTAATGTTGCATTTGCTCTGTTAATTTAGATTACTCCTGCTTGCTTTGCCACTTTGCATTCTTTTTTTGTCATTGCTGTTTGTGTTAATTGTTTTGTGCTGCTGCATTCACTCGTCCCTTAGTTTAGCATCTGAGCTCAGTAGATTTAAGTTAGCTTAAGATGGGCTAGGCTATATAAGAGAACGAGTTTTGATTAATTGGAAGAAATGCATTGAGAAGCTATAAGAAAATGGTTTGGCCAAAAAAGTATTTTGAAAGAGGATATGAACAAAAAAGTAGGGTTTAGGGACAACAGGTTTAGGTAGGATTTTCTTGGAAATAAATGATGAGGTAAGATAATGGAAAATAAATAATGAGGTAAGAAATATGTGAACATATAAATACAGAAAGCATGCTTGGATAGGATTTTTTTGGTGGAAACAAATTTTTTGGGTTGGACTGCAGTACCAAATGTTACACTGAAAACAAACTCTGTCCTTTCCTACTGTGTTATTCTGCTATGTGTTTGTGTACTCTTGTGTATTTGTGTTCTTCCTGTCTTTATGTGTTTAGCTGATGAGAATTATGTTGTAGAATTTTTCTAATACTATGTTATTTACTTTGTAACGATGTTTAGACATTATTTATCCGCTCTGTTTTGTTACTCTTGTGTGAGTTGATGTTTCATAAGTTATTCTGATCTTTTATGTATGTACTTATGTCATAATTCCTGTAACACTGATGTATATGTTTATTTCTATTCTTTTGTAAAGCCTGTGTTACTACAAATGTTATCTGTACTGTTATGTTCTTTAATGATGTATTTTGTACCTTTGTAATTGTATTCTTATGTTGTAAATTTGTAATTGTATAGACACCAGTTCTTCAAATTAAGTATCATTTCACTGCACACGTTTCTGTTGGTCATAGTATATGCACAATATGTGAAAAAAAGGACTGTTAGTGCTTGCACGTGTGTTGATAATTCAGCAAGGGACTGGTTAACACATTGCTGGTTCTAAGGACATTCCAAAAAGTTTTGTGAGGGCAGAAGTGGTGGTTTACAGACTTGCTATATTGTCCGCAAGACTCGTCGATGGTGATTGTGCACCTGCACAGTCAAAACATATGGCTGCTGGCCGTCTCTACAAGGACTGAAGTGGGTCTGCACCTCTGGTGGCCCACCAATACCATAATCTCTACCAGGACTACAGTGGGTCTGCTCTGTGATGACCTAGCTACCAATATTCTTCAAAACTTCGACTGACTCTGCTGTCGGTTTGCTCTGTTGTGGCCCATTACCTGTCTGTATGTCAAGAGTCAGCACTGTCTTTCCGTTGGAAGGACAACACTACTTCTTCAAGACTGCACGGAAATCCACTACTTCCGTGTGCATTTTCTTTTACTGCTTAGACTTTGAGAAAAACACTGCTATTTTACTGTGATGAATGATCAGGACTGACTTTATGGACTGTGAGAAAATTTTAGCTTTTGACCAACATTGTATCAATAAGTGTGTACTTTGGGTATCTTTGTTATTGCAATTATGAAAAATTTCTTCAAATCTGTATTGGACACTGCCCAAAACAATTTGTAAAATTTTTTGTGGGTAGCATGGGGGCTATGTAAGTAGGCTGTTTAGGTTTTTATATTGGTAACGCCAAGCACGCTCTGTATGAAAATCACTGGCTGTGCTGTGCGCAGTCTGTGTCTGGTTTGCATTGTTGAAAAATTCTCTATTGTAGTGGGGAGTTAGATGCGAACAGCGCGTAGCGTTGCGCAGATGGAGGTGAGCCGCCAGCAGTGGTGGATGTGGGGAAGTGAGATGGCGGATTTTTGAGAGCGGATGATCTGGACGTGTGTCCATCAGAAACAGTACATTTGTAAGAATGGATGTCATCAACTGCTATATATATAATGACTTTTGAACACTATTAGGGTAAATACATTGTTTGTTCTTTATCAAAATTTTTCATTTGCTAACTATGCCTATCAGTAGTTAGTGACTTCAGTAGTTAGAATCTTTTATTTAGCTGGCAATAGTGGCGCTCGCTGTATTGCAGTAGTTCGAGTAACGAAGATTTTGTGAGGTAAGTGATTTGTGAAAGGAATGGTTAATGTTAGTCAGGGCCATTCTTTTGTAGGGATTATTGAAAGTCAGATTGCGTTGCGCTAAAAATATTGTGTGTCAGTTCAGTGTTGATCAGAATAGGTGAAGAGCGAAATGTCTGAGTACGTTCAGTTCTGCTCAGTTGTTTGAAAATCAAATAACGCAAGGGATTTACCAGCTCGGGTAATTCAATAATTTTTCTAAGGGGACGTTTCAGTGGGAAGAGACCAAACTGCGAGGTCATCGGTCTCGTCGGGTCAGGGAGGGACGGGGATGGTAGTCGGCCGTGCCATTTCAGAGGAACCATCCCGGCATTTGCCCGGAGAGATTTAGGGAAATCACGGAAAACCTAAATCAGGATGGCCGGACACGGGATTGAACCATCGTCAGGCATGTAGACGTGGGTGTGCCATCGGGTCTTCAACACACCGGAGTCTTTTGGCGCTCCTTCGCGGTTTCGTCAGCTCGCTCTGTGATACGTCATGGGCACGCTCACAACATGCGTAGTGAAACGGCACAGGGGGAGGGCAAAGTTGCACCAGGGCCGGCGATGCGCAGACCGGGCCTTCAGTCGGCTAAAGGCCGGTTCCCACTAGGACTGCCGCGCGTCAAAACCGCGCGTCAGCGGCGTGGTTGCCATGGAAACGGCGTCAGCGGCACGGCGCGGCGGGCCCCGCGTCGCGGTTTGCCCATGTCGAACCGCTTCCGCTGCCGCGTGACGCGCTCCAGGTGCGCGCCGCCAATCACAGAACACGCTGAGCGTGACGTCAGGTACGGCACCCCGGGCCACACGAACTTCCGCCGAAGCGCTGGCGCGGACGCGGCGGCAGCTATGAAAAACATATCATCCGATTCCAAGGAAACTATTCGGTAGAAAAATTTGATTCTTGGGCATGTTATAGCCTGATATCTTCTCTCGATAAAGGACCGAATTTCTTTTCGTTATTCGTCGTGGTTACATGCTGTATCGCATTTACGTAAACCTTTACACGAAATTTTAATGAGTGTGCAGAGGTGAAAACGCATTGCGTGGACTTTGCGTACAGTTCATTTTAGGTTATACATTATTGCGCATGAGATTTAGTCAACATATCGAAATTGTTTTTAAAGCTGAGAGCAGATCGATAGCTATCACCGTTCTCGAGATATTGAATGATATGTCGGCGGACGGGCTGTGCGGTGACCGACCGCAGCTCGCTCGCGACGCGACCGGTACTTCGTCCTGCTCGTCGTAAACCATGTGGTTGTATCAACCGCAAATTTCGTAAACGTTTCAAGAAATCGAAACGTGTTTTTTTGCAAACGATAACTTGTGAAAAGTCATGTATTTCGTCGCATGATAAATATCCTTAATCGTTTATCTACCGAGATATGAAAGTAACTACAGTTTTTCAGAAGGGATAGACGAATTTTTTTAAACGGCATTAATAGCATGTCGAATGAGAAGTTAAATCGAAACTAATTTGCTGGTATGTCATAAGATGTAATTTACTAAATATGTAGAGCTATTGATTATTTCCTTTCTTTTTTCTTTATCCAGTGTACTTTACTGATTCAAGACGCGTTGCGCCTTTTACTTTAAGGCATCTTCGGTGGAATCTAGAATGATTCAGTTTTGCTTTGATATGTGATAGTTGCAGATTATAAATCAGTTCACATCTTTTTTTACGTGGATGACTGACTACTTACAGTGAATCGAGTTTTTGGCGGACATATACGTTTCCCCTCACCTGGTCACATGCTGGAGGTTGAACTAAAACTTAGATTATGGAACATAAGCACATTTTCATGTTCGCTCTTTTTTCTTCTGTCACTCTAGCAGTAGACGTTTTACTGAAAACTTTGAAGTCGTAACTACAGTGTGTTCGCCTCATGTCCCTTCCTGTCTGGTTTGTTTATGTACATGTTGCCAAACTGCAGAATTATATGCTGAAAACTAATGTTTGTTTATTTTTGTTCTCCTTATATCTGTATGTGTGTGTGGCTAGCCGGTGATAGTTATAGAAAGTTGAAAGTGAATCCAGTAGTTGTCAGACAGTGGTTGAAAGATTTAGTGTTCAGCTGATTTCAGTTTCGGTTTAAATGTTTTGTGGAGGAGTGCATGGAAGAGTAAATTCACTGCTTACATTAATAGATAAAATAGTAGAATAGTATTTCAACAGATGATTATTATCAGAATAGTATCACCCAACCCCTTTGTTCTCACTCTTTGACGCCCCATAATACGTCCTGTCAACTAACCCCTATTGTTGTCAAAGTGTGCCGTAATTTCCTCTTCCTCCTCTATTTAATTTCGTACCTCTTCTTTAGTCACACGATCCTCGTATCTAATGTTCAGCATTCTTATGAATCACCACGTTTTGAAAGCGTCTATTGTCTTTTTGACAGAACTGTTCATCGTCCACGTTTCACTTACATACAAGGCTGCACTCCACACAAATACATTTGTAAAATAGTATCCAACCATTAGAATTTATATTCGGCATGAACCAATTTTCTTTTTCAGCACGCTTTTCTTGCTATTGACAGTCTTCAATCAGGATTGCGTCTGCACCAGGAAATGCCTTACAATTTAAAATCTGGTTTCGAAAACTGTTCCAAATATATATTATTCTTTCGTGATTCTTAAGCAAGGTGCTGGCGATGATTAAATTATGCTCTGTGCGAAATTCTATCAGGTGGCTTCCACTTTCATCCCTTCCACCTAGCCTTTGTGTTCTTAGTGTTTCGTGTACCTGCTACCGTATCACATTTTAAAGTTTTGTCTCGCTTAACTATCTGAATAATTTCTGTCTTACATTGTTTCAATGTGTTAGGAGATAGTGAACAATCGTGAACGGTAGTCATGAAATCTGTTTATGGTGAAATGAGAAAACATGAATAATGAAATATGTGAAAGAGTACATTGTACAGAAAATGAAAAATTGGTATGTCTTCACCCAACTTCGTCTTTCCTTCATGTAGGTGTAAGATACAGTTAATCAAACGCACCACGCGTTTCAGTGGGTCCTGCCCCGTACCTCAGTGGATGTCCGTCATTGGCTACCGCTAACGTCTGCCGCTTCCAGATGGGAACGCCAATTCCGCGAGCCGCCGCGTCAACGCGGAAAACGCTTGCCGCTGCCGTTTCCGCACGCCGCGCTCTAGTCGGAACCGGCCTTAACGCGTCCGCGCAGACGCAGGCAGCGTCGGACGCGGCGTCTCGGCGGCGTCTGTGTCTTATCAGGGGCCGGACCGCCGAGAAAAAGTGGCGGCTCCGTGTGCGGAACGGAACAACGGCCGCACCGTAATTGAAAAACGTGTCGGACGGCCGGCGCGGCGTCGGCGGCTGCGAGTACCGGCGCCAGATGGCAGCACGCGCCACTGCCCAGCCAGCGCACGGGCCGCCCGTCCATTGTCTCGCGTAACAACGTGGCGGCAGCGGCAGTGGCGGCGGGGCACAGTGTAGCCGCTGCCCCTCAGATTAAACCGAGCCGCGGCTGGCTTATTGGAAGCCCCAGATTAAATCGGCCGCCAGTGGCAGCCCATCCGCGGCCGTAGCTGTAGGTGTTCTCTCTTCATAATGCCCGCCCACACGGCACGCGGCGAGACCCTCCAGTACAGGCGTGCCAGGGACACATAAGATGTTCTCTCTCCCTCCATCTCCCCCTCTCTCCCTCCCTCCCTCCCACCCTCCCTGTCACTCTCTCTCTCTCTCTCTCTCTCTCTCTCTCTCTCTCTCCTTTTTCTTCTTTCGATACTCTGAAAGACGGCGAAGGCGAAACTGACCGTTTCGTCGACTTTCACGTTATCGGTGTTTGAGATTCACATGTAGATCGAATTAATCTGATTTGAAAACAGCGTATTCCTTTCTTTTTGTTAACGGTTATGCGATAGTAATTGCCAGTTCATGGAGTACTTGCGGGCGTTTTACTTCTCGAGAATTACGTTTGGCTGGGCTGGCAATTTCACAGACAGCACCTTTAGCTGTTTCTTTTCTTTGGAGGGGGACACCTTTCGATAGCTTTTAACTTCTCAGGGTCCTTCTCTCTCCCTCCTGTGGTAATATTGTGTCCCAAAAAATTGATTTCTTTTCTATCTAGTTCACATTTCTTGAACTTCAATGTCATTCTTCCTTTCTGTAATGCAACAAAAACGTGTTCCAATAAATCGCAATGTCCCCTCCATTCTTAAGTAGCTATCAACAAATCGTCCACATAAATTGTGAATCGACAGCTTAGTTCCCTTCCTAACACCCAATCTAAAGCACGTATGAACACAGAAAACTTAAGTATTTAAATCAAATGGTACCACCTCGAAATGATAACACTGAGCAAAAAGGAAAGCTGCATATTTTCTTGAATCGACATCCAACGCGATTTGTCAGTACACACATCCTTAAGGTCTAAGCTGGATAAATATCTGATATCATAGAACCTTTGCAACATTTCATCTAATGACTCAGGACGGTCTATTTCCCTCTTCACTATCTTTTTAAAAGTCCTGGCATCAATTACCACTCTTACCCCATCGTCCTTCTGACTTACAATAATCAGTGGATTATTGTATTCACTGTTACTACGCTCTATAACTCACCAGTCAAACATCTTGTCAGTTTCGGCTTTAACACCTTGTTTTTTCGCTGTCGGTACCGGATATAGGTAAACGAAAAACTGTTTACGTGGCAGAATTTCCATGCTTTACTCAAAAACATTACCAGGAGTATCTGAAAACACGCTTTAATTTTGATCCAATGTTTTCAGTAACTCGTTTTTCTGCACTGGATCCAAATACGGTATGTCACTGACAATTTTACGAAATTCTTCTAACATCTGGTACAACGTTTGATGCTTCTTACGTGATAACCTTCAAACAACTCTGATCCTTCATTATTAGTGTCTACCTCCATCATCATAGATTCAAATTCTGGTTCGAGGTCTTCATTGGTTTCTTCAAACTCTACGTTCACAGTCCCTTCCTCACTCATGATACCAACAATTTAATTTGCGCAGCTGATGACTAGTTGTTTCTGTAGACAATCTTTGCTGATAATCACTTCGGTGCTAAGTTCAGAAATCACCAGAAAATGATGTGTGAAAGGACGACCCTCTATTACAAATTCTATCAAAATCTACATCTTAATCAGTTTGCTTTTTCTTCCAGTCGCGCACCGAATTATGATTCCCTGTACTGACATTAGGACTATTCCTCGCTTATTTTTAATGTGTTCGTAAAAATATTGAGACATCGCACTAATGTGGGAACCAGTGTCCAACAATGCTCTAATTTTGTAACCATAAACCTCAATCGGGATTATGGTTTGTTTCGTCACTTTCAGTTCCTTGTCCTCTTGTTCCTCCCAGTATAAGTCTTGGTCTACCATTACATCTTCCCCTAAAATGGTATTCCTCTCTTTACATTCTAAGTCAGGTGGTTCTTTCTACTTTCCGATCGCAAAATCCTTCACGATCTTCAGTTGTTGCTGTTTACTGATCATTTCGTCCGGTGGTTCCTTTTTCTTTGGATCCATTATGTCTTCCGGATCCTGTATAGTTATTACTGGTTCTTCACAAGTCTTGTCATTCACAGATTTTATTTCCTCTTGACAAACTTCTTTTTCCTGTTTACAGTCCAGTTTCGGTAACTTTTCGCACGAAATATTCTCGTCCTCTGGTATTTTCACTTCTGTCAGACAAAGTTTTTCAGTAAGCTTCGTTTCCTCCGATTCTGAATCACTAGATTGATTATTTTCTTCATTTTCATTTAAGTCGGCATCTTCGCAATAACTGTCAGCTTCTAACATGAAATTCCTTCTTAAGTTCTTTGAGAATTCTAGGTCATCACTAGTCTCGTAATTCATGCATTTCTGGATTCGTTCTATAGTAACGGGTTCCTCTTGTTTATCTTTCGTAACTGGCAGACTGATTTGCTCTGTTGGTAGTTCGTCTTCTTCAGAACTGTCTTCCTTATCTTCCCTGATGTCATCAGTTAGCACTTCATAAACATAATCTTTGTGGATTTCTATCAATCGCACAAATAAGTTTTCCTTCAAATCAGGCTTATGAATGACAGAAATGTGCCGGCCGTTGTGGCCAAGCGGTTCTAGGCGCTCCAGTCCGGAACCGCGCTGCTGCAACGGTCGCAGGGTCGAATCCTGCCTCGGGCATGGATGTGTGTGATGTCCTTAGGTTATTTAGGTTTAAGTAGTTCTAAGTCTAGGGGACTGATGACCTCAAATGTTAAGTTCCGTAGTGCTCAGAGCCTTTTTTTTTTTTTTTTTTTTTCTTTGACAGAAACGTTATCCGCAGTTCCGTTGTCACGGAATGATTCTTCATCAAAGTGTAAATCTCCTACTTCGCGTCTACTTGCGACCTCTTCATTTTCCCTAACATTAGCGACACGCGTCCTCTGCACGTTGCTTTTTGATTCAATTGTATTGGCAGCTCGCTTACTCTGTGCGGCTCTAGACAACAAACCTTCCTCCTTTACCTCCTTTCCGGTCTAGCAACGCGATCTTCCTTTTCGTTACACTGCTTTATAGCGTCATACAGATTACTCAGCTGTATACGCCAATTATCAGTTCCGTACAAACTCTCCTCAGTTACAGCACGTTGTCTGTCCATAGCCCCTGAATTGGTTACAGCGGACGATGCCCCGTCTACTGGCTTATTCGCAGCCTCAGCTGATTGCACTGTGATGTCAGTCTCCATCTGCACTGCCATAGAATTAATTCTCGCTACAGTGGTCCGCTGCAGGGGCTTGTTAGCGAACGAAATCCGTTCGTTACTAGCCGACTGTGATTCACCTGCAGTACCATCTGTTGCGGCAGGCCTAGTGCCCTGCCGCTCATCTGCACCGTGCTGCAGCGTATACAAGCATCTCTGTCTATGCCGTAAACATTTCTAGCGTTCGGGCCTCCTGTATTTTGTTTCCCAGTCCGTTCGGCCCGTAACTCCTCTCTGTGGGAGTTATTTTGCGGCCTATGTCCTATTCCACGATGGTTAGATGAAACCATTCTCAGACCCTACCGCTTTGAACAGTATTAACCTGATACAGGTTATGATTCTACTCATCATTGCTGTTATTCCGATTGTTCCTTTAATTCCAACGGCTATTATTCTTACGGAAATTTTTTTCTCGCCAGTGGTCTTCGTCAATCACTTTTTCTAAAAATGCAGAAAAGATACAGTGGTTAATGTTTACATGTCTTTTGGAATATTCTGATAATTTCATATGATCTCTGAATCATCCCTTCGATTGCTCAAGCGAGCCGATCTCCTATACCATGACTCACAAAATTCCTTCATGTTCATTCGGCTGTTACCTTCGAACATTTTCACCATTATAAACTCACGCCAGAGGCTATTTTGTATCTGCTCAGACCCATATGCGTCCAAGAACTTATGCCTAAATTTACCAAAGGTCATTGCTTCAGTGCTTAAGTTAATTCCCCTTCGTTTAGCATCTCCTGCTAAATCACTAATTACGACATTTACTTTTTCCTTATCTGTGATATTTTCAGGAAGTAGCCTGTTGCAGTACTTAATAAAATCCACAGTGGATAATCAACTGTGTTTTCGGTAAGGGTCGAAATTTTCTTCGCTCTCTAGTACATAGCGAAATGGTGTTCTGTCTACCACATAAGTGCCATTACACGCAATCTTTCTTTATGGGTCACTAACTTTTTCTTGTATACTGGAAGTGTTATTGAACCACTTCTTTTCGCAGTGCTCTACTTTCCTTTCTCGGTTTTTCTCAGTCTCTTGAACAGTCATTCTCAGTTGAGAAATCTGTTCTTCGTTCGCTTCTGTTGTTACTTTCTTAACATGGGGAAACTTTTCCTTAGTATGTGACTCTACCATAGGCTCGACCTGTTTCTGTGTTTCCTCTACTTCGGTTTCAAACCTGTGTTAATGTCCACAATTTCTGCCTGTATATTACAAACAGTTTCACCTAAACCTTTCATATCTTTCTTCATGTTAACAAGTTTTGCAGTCAGAAAACATATTTTATTATTAACTTTTTCTAACTTCTGCTTAATCCTTTCCATTTGTTCACTCTGTTTCTTAAGTTTTTCGTTTACACTAGCAGTATTTTCAGATAGACATTTATTAACCTTAGCCTTCTCCTGACTAATTTTATTCTTACTTTCAAATTTTTCAATTTGAGCCTGGATTTCTTCACTCAGAATTGAAGTGTTCTTGTTTTGTACTATCAGCTGTGTATACATACTGTGTAGTAGTGCATGCAAATCAATCGGTTGTTGTTCATTTTGTTGATTATCGTCTACCCTCTTGTCTTCCTCCTCGGAATCTACCTCTTTTTTAATCTAAGCTGGGCTTAACAGCATAGAAGTCTCATTCCTCAAACCAAAATTTTCCACCTGCTGTTTCATCAATAAAATCGATTCCTCTCTGTCCTCATAATGACCACTGCTTACAAAAGTGTCATCACTCTTATTCTCCGGCTTTACTTCGCTATACTGCATATGCTTATCTTTATCCATTTTTAATAATTAAACCACATACACTCCTGGAAATGGAAAAAAGAACACATTGACACCGGTGTGTCAGACCCACCATACTTGCTCCGATCACTGCGAGAGGGCTGTACAAGCAATGATCACACGCACGGCACAGCGGACACACCAGGAACCGCGGTGTTGGCCGTCGAATGGCGCTAGCTGCGCAGCATTTGTGCACCGCCGCCGTCAGTGTCAGCCAGTTTGCCGTGGCATACGGAGCTCCATCGCAGTCTTTAACACTGGTAGCATGCCGCGACAGCGTGGACGTGAACCGTATATGCAGTTGACGGACTTTGAGCGAGGGCGTATAGTGGGCATGCGGGAGGCCGGGTGGACGTACCGCCGAATTACTCAACTCGTGGTGCGTGAGGCCTCCACAGTACATCGATGTTGTCGCCAGTGGTCGGCGGAAGGTGCACGTGCCCGCCGGCCTGGGACCGGACCGCAGCGACGCACGGATGCACGCCAAGACCGTAGGATCCTACGCAGTGCCGTAGGGGACCGCACCGCCACTTCCCAGCAAATTAGGGACACTGTTGCTCCTGGGGTATCGGCGAGGACCATTCGCAACCGTCTCCATGAAGCTGGGCTACGGTCCCGCACACCGTTAGGCCGTCTTCCGCTCACGCCCCAACATCGTGCAGCCCGCCTCCAGTGGTGTCGCGACAGGCGTGAATGGAGGGACGAATGGAGACGTGTCGTCTTCAGCGATGAGAGTCGCTTCTGCCTTGGTGCCAATGATGGTCGTATGCGTGTTTGGCGCCGTGCAGGTGAGCGCCACAATCAGGACTGCATACGACCGAGGCACACAGGGCCAACACCCGGCATCATGGTGTGGGGAGCGATCTCCTACACTGGCCGTACACCACTGGTGATCGTCGAGGGGACACTGAATAGTGCACGGTACATCCAAACCGTCATCGAACCCATCGTTCTACCATTCCTAGACCGGCAAGGGAACTTACTGTTCCAACAGGACAATGCACGTCCGCATGTATCCCGTGCCACCCAACGTGCTCTAGAAGGTGTAAGTCGACTACCCTGGCCAGCAAGATCTCCGGATCTGTCCCCCATTGAGCATGTTTGGGACTGGATGAAGCGTCGTCTCACGCGGTCTGCACGTCCAGCACGAACGCTGGTCCAACTGAGGCGCCAGGTGGAAATGGCATGGCAAGCCGTTCCACAGGACTACATCCAGCATCTCTACGATCGTCTCCATGGGAGAATAGCAGCCTGCATTGCTGCGAAAGGTGGATATACACTGTACTAGTGCCGACATTGTGCATGCTCTGTTGCCTGTGTCTATGTGCCTGTGGTTCTGTCAGTGTGATCATGTGATGTATCTGACCCCAGGAATGTGTCAATAAAGTTTCCCCTTCCTGGGACAATGAATTCACGGTGTTCTTATTTCAATTTCCAGGAGTGTATATAGTAATTTATACTGCTGTACCTTTCTCAGAACTGCCTTAACAAACTGGTGTCCCTGAGATCTTTATACTTCCTCCAAAAGAATCCTACCTATCTGTAAAATGTATATCTGTGCTTAGCTACTTATGAACTCTTAACTAATGTAAAAGGTCGTGCCACCAGGCGCGACGTATAGCCCTACGACTACTATTGTAATTTAGTATGCTTTTACATAAATAACAGAAACCCTGTGTCTATTTTGTCACGTATAACACCCTTATTAAAATTTAGTTTGGTTTCTAAATAAAGTACACTATGGGAGAACGGTTCTGTTAATAGGAAAGTCAATCAATAGAGTTACCCTCTTTATAGGATTTCACCGTGTGTTGTGTATAATGGATAAGTAAATCAGACTATTCACTTACTTCCCTAAGATCCTACGCAGCGCTTAGACAGTAACGCAGTATGAATAATATTTTATTGAAGCTAGGACAACTCATTCCCAAGTTTATTTAGTGGTAAAAACATGTATCACTGATCGCCAGCCTATCCAGGCAAGGAAACAGTGAAGTATTGGAAAAGCAGAAGTATGAATTTTGTACACTTTCTTGCTACTGTTTAATTTGGTTCTTCAAACAAATATTACTCCACTTAAACAATGTTGGTCTACACCCTTATACATTGAATTTTTAAAAGAGAGAAACCCCAATGGATAACTTCAAGGAAGCTAAAAAAGTTTGGCCAGGGGGAACATTACAAAAGCAGTTTCCATAGCCAAAAACTTAAATATTACAATACTTAGATACTAGAGTAAACACTTTTTACACTGAACATTTCACTTCAAGATAACCTATTTTTAATTGGAATTTACTTTCAACTAAATCTGTATATTCATTTAATAGCTATTAATAACTTTGCTTCACTCTGACTGAATTTTATGTAACTTTTACTATAACACTTTGCAATAGTTAAGAAAACTTTCTCATTATTTACACATAAACAATTTAATGGTGCCCCCTTATATTAACTTGGCACTTCATGCATCTTCGAAAGAGGATACTCGGATTAATCAAACACCAGGAAGGAACCCTAAATAGGTGTATGATTAGGATGAAATAAGAGGGTGAACAAGTTTCCTTGAAGTTCAAGAATGATTATTCACAGTTTCAGTTAAACTTTCAAACTGTACAAACGCAGAACACAACAAAAATCTTATCTGGTGGCTGTACGCTTGGAAGTGACGAACAATTATAGCGGCTGCACTCTCACAATACAGCCTGCAAGTATCTTGCTTTATCGGCTCAATTTCTCTTCCTGGGGTCGTTCAAGTTTATATGCTATGCCGTAAGCCGTTTGCAGTCTTCATCCGATGCATTTTTGTGCAAATTTTCAGGCAAGGTTCTGCTGCGCCACAAGGATGTTGCCACAATCACTGCCGCCTACAGACCGTCTTACTTCCCGCGCTTGCTGTAGATAGCGCGCCAATTCGTCCTTGCCACCTTTTCCATTCCCCAGAATCGCAGCACACTAGCTTTTACATAACGCCTATTTCTTACATTGTTTCTAAGCGTGACAGTTTCCTACAATTGTCAAATTTACATCAACATGAATAGTTTATGCACACAAATACTTTCAAATACAAAATGTCATCAGAAAATTATTTAACGTAATAAACAACTTACATAGTATTTTATGTACAGTACTGATATACATTGCAAACAACTTCAGACTCCAGTATAGCACACTTTACTTTGTATATACAGAAAATATAATATACAATATGCGAAAATTTTAAAGAAAAATATTACAAAAATATAGACGTACCATAAACAAATAGTGCTGTATGTTCCTTGTGTTGAATCTCAGCTATCTTAGTTACTTATAAGTGTTTCATTTTCTTGTGATAATTTGTCATTGCATAGGATGTTAGCAAAAATGTTCGTATTACAGTTCAGTGCAACTACTGCGCTCGTTTTGTGCGAGGATTTATAACAAACAATACAACTTATTGTAACTTTCACTTCGAATCTTTTTTACGTTTGTAGGGCTATAAGTTAGAGTAAGTAAGAAGTCCTTGCATAACAAATGAAAATTTACAGTATTCATTGGGCATCTACCTTCTGATATAGGTTAATTACCCTAAGTTTTAGGCTGTGGCGTAGTACAGCTTCATCGCCTGGCGGTGCCTGGGGTGGGAGGGGGAGGGGAAGGTTCCCTGTATGTGACAACACGTGGAACAGTTCCTGTGATTCCGGAAAGACTCATAAGTTTCATGTCAAGTACATAAAGGGGCGTACCGAGGTCGTGCGAAATCCCTGTCAAGAATGGATGCACTAACGGGGCGCAAAACTGACCAGCACAAACCTTCATGGAAGATAGTATGAGAATTACCCAGGAGACATACATGAGTTCTCCTCTCCATCGGATTCCTATCTTATCACCTTGAAGAAGGAGCCTTACCCTTGGCCTGCGACTGTAAACTTACACTGTTGCCACATTGTCATTTCCATGGTCATTATCTTGCTGAAATTTAAGCCTAGAATGACTTTCCAGCATGAGCAACAAATTGAATAAAATATCGTCTACTTACCGCTGTGTTGTAGTGGTGCCAGGGGTGACAACCAATCGTTAGTTAGTAAGTGTATTCAGGGCCACAGGAAGGTAGTCCTAATTTGGTAAGTATTCTGAGGTCGCAATCATAGTGATACTGTTAGTTTCCTGAGTATACCCATGACCATTCTCACAGAGGTCTACTGGTTTGCTAACTACACTTAGGGCCACAGTAAAGAGACATTGATTGTTTACTAGGTAAAATATTATTAATTTAGTCACAAAGCCAATTTTCTGTTTAGTTCACTCACGATATAAAATGGTATATGTGTAGAAATGGTGTTTATTTAACATTAAATGAATAGAGTTGACACGAGGATGATACTTTTTGAAGGATAAAAGGGGTGTCAAGTAGTATATATTTTATATCTGAGATTTACAGCAGTCTCAACTAGGGATATGATCTGATTAGAATCTGTCACACAGTAAAAATTCATCCCTCTTCCTGGATGAAAATTTACATTCATTTAAGTACAGGAGTAAGATCGTCTCCAACAGGATATTTTCAATTATTTTAAAAGAAATCAAAGAATGACGTAATATCTGGTACATCAAAGGGGAAAATTAGCAGATGTTGTGATATCGAGTCCGTGAATCATTTGCAAGGGCCTCAGTAGGGCGAGAAAATATTTCTTGAATAGCGTGTGAATAGTTACTTTTGTATCCCGCCTGGAAAGCGGCGCGTGGGTCTGCTCCTGAAAACTGAAAGGTAGGCCGAAATGTAGGAAGCTAGGAGGAGCAGGTGACGTAGAACCCGTGGCACAGCAGTGTGAACTAAAATCACCTTTACTTAACTTTACGAACAAGTAGTGGTTTGCCCACTGTGAAATAGAAACAATTTTAAAAAAATTGTTAAGGCTTTCGTGGCCACTTGTTGACAAACTGCCTATTGGCTTCTGTCTCGGGTTCTTCGGCCGACGTTCATCTAATGATTTTTCTGACGTTTCGACAGCACGAATGGCTGGCATTGTAAAAGCTTCACCCTCCATTGCTGGTGGTGAACTGGAGCCCAGCTCGCGGCCGGAGACTGTATGTACCTGGTGCGCCAACGTCCGAGGGCTTCTCCGCGGTCATTTCCGGTGCGGTTCTCCTCTTGCTACCTGCGACGGTCGTTCACTGCAGTACGGGAAGCCAGGATCCGTTTACCTTAAGACTTTCCTCTTTCTTGTTCAACTGTTCGCGTGTTTTTGTATTTCTACAGCTTCTCTGAACAAGCGCGTGTGATAGTGTTTCTCTACAGCCAGAACTTCCGTGTCGGCGAATTTTATTACGTGGTCGGTCTCATTCAGTGCGTGCTCTGCCACGGCCGATTTCTCCACCTGCCCCAACCTGCAATGTCGCTTATGCTGTTTATGTCGGAATGACTGGACGATCCATTAACACCAGGATCAAAGATCATAAGCGACATTGCAGGTTGGGGCAGGTGGAGAAATCGGCCGTGGCAGAGCACGCACTGAATGAGACCGACCACGTAATAAAATTCGCCGACACGGAAGTTCTGGCTGTAGAGAAGCACTATCACACGCGCTTGTTCAGAGAAGCTGTAGAAATACAAAAACACGCGAACAGTTTGAACAAGAAAGAGGAAAGCCTTAAGGTAAACGGATCCTGGCTTCCCGTACTGCAGCGAACGACCGTCGCAGGTAGCAAGAGGAGAACTGCACCGGAAATGACCGCGGAGAAGCCCTCGGACGTTGGCGCACCAGGTACATACAGTCTGCGGCCGCGAGCTGGGCTCCAGTTCACCACCAGCAATGGAGGGTGAAGCTTTTACAATGCCAGCCATTCGTGCTGGCGAAACGTCAGAAAAATCATTAGATGAACGTCGGCCGAAGAACCCGAGACAGAAGCCAATAGAAACAATGTTG
Source organism: Schistocerca cancellata (assembly GCF_023864275.1). NCBI lineage: Eukaryota > Metazoa > Arthropoda > Insecta > Orthoptera > Acrididae > Schistocerca > Schistocerca cancellata. Next base: position 65,461,928 of record NC_064631.1, on the reverse strand, counting down.
CTAGGTCGTCTCCTCGGAATCAAATTGACAGAATCTGGAGCGACGCTCGTAGAGCTCCACAGTGCCAGCTAGAGGGCGCTGTTGTCGTTGTCTGTCGTAGTGCCAACTTAACTGGCAGCTATGCCGTGGCATTGTAGCTATCGATACCACATCGCTCCACCCTGAAACGACGCACCGTCGTTGAGTAGGGCTTCCGACGGCGGGTGGAGGGATTCAGGGGCGGCGCAGTGAGGGGGCGGACAGAGGAACTGCAGGGGCGCGCTGTCCACCCGCGACCCCGAATTGCTAGCGAGGGCGCGAGGGAAACGCCCCGTGGAAAACCTGCCCAGGCCGCACACCGCCACTGGGAATGCTCGGATGAGGAGGCGGAGGCGGAGCAACGACCTCCATGGGTGACGGCGGTGGCGGCGGCGTGACGGCAGCCTCGGCATCCATCGGTTCCGGCACCACGGAGGAACACGGCGGCGGCGGCGACGGCGGCCGGAGCTGGGGCTGTGGCGGCGGCGAGAGGCGCCCGTCCAGTGCAGGTGACCGGACCGGCAGCGGTGACGATGGCAGGCGCAGGCGCGAGCGGTGGAGTCCTGGGCTGAGGCGGCAGAAGCCCCAAAGCCTCCAGTTCTGCCGGAAAACAACCAGTGGCAGAAAACCGAGGACGTCACGAACGGGTCTGGTTCCGGTGTCGCTCGACAGTGAAGGAGGGACCAGTAATGACAAATAAGGCGCGGCCAAGCTAGTGGAGAATGTGCCCCTGCTCCCAGCGCTGCCTGCCAGAGAAAACGCGATAGAACACCAAATCATGCGATGCCAAGCCAGAACGAGGGGAAGCAGCGGGAGCACGAGAGGGCGGGCGCAATAGCAGCAGGAGCGACCGATGGGCGCGGCCGTGTAGCATTTCCACTGGGGAACGGGTGCCGCGCGGCTGAGAACGATATGAAGCAAGGGAAGTCCAGAGCGCGCCTTCGTGAGAGTGCGTTGCCTGCAGCTTGCTCGTCTGCGACTTAAACGTACGCACAAAGCGTTCAGCCTCGCCGTTCGACTGGGGGGTCGAACGGGGCTGAGGCCAGATGCCGAATGTCATTAGCGGAACAGAACGCTTCAAACTCTGAGGACACAAATTGTGGGCCATTGTCGGAGACAATAACATCAGGAAGGCCCTCAATGCAGAAAATAGACGTCAAAGACCGAATAGTACTGGCAGATGTAGTAGAAGACATAGGTACAAGAAAATGAAAGTTGCTGTATGCATCAATAACGATCAACCAGCGGGTGTCCCAGAAAGGACTAGAGATGGGCAAAACTGTTCTTTTCAGAGATCAGATCAAAACTGTTCACTCCCTGAAATGAACTAGCTCTTTTTCATGACTCACCACTCATTCACAATAGAAAATAAATGGAAGGCACATCGCCCTTTAAACTTGGTTTATTCCAGTACTATACCTGTATTTTGATCTTATTTGATCCTATTTTGGAGTAACACAGATAATGAGTAAGAATTTTGTATTGTTTATTGAAATTTCCACTATATGAGAAAGTTTTTGACTATTAATTTATTTTGCACTATCGTGGTTTTTTGGGTGATCAGAAAATGTTGTAACTTGAGATTTACATTAACAATATATTTGGCTATAATGTATTAAAATTTCATTAACCTCATACAAATACATCGCAAGCCATATATTTTTAAAGTGATCGTTTCCTTCCGAAGACACCTAAAATCGCCAAATCCGTACCAGAATAAGAAATATATATATATATATATATATATATATATATATATATATATATATATATATATATATAAATTTGACTGTAAGTCTAAAGTGCTGCATATAGCCTTAAGCAGAATAAAACAAGGAAAATATTGGTGGATCACATTTTGCAATATGTTTATCAGTTCGCTCGTAATTAAAGCGTAAATTCGAGCGTCCATAATAAAAATTCTATAGTAAGAGGAGTCGTCAGGGATCTAATCTGATCAGTTTAAACAAATAAAAATAAAATAAAAACAAATGATGTATACGTAACATAATAATGTAATATACGTAGCGGTATTACTACGAAGAACAATATCCAGTAGAGACGAACTCCGATGCAGAGGTGCTGAGTCGAGCAGGTCGAGCTGCGAGCTGTATTACTGCGTGAGCTAAGACCGTAGCGACCAGAGTGACACCTGAGTTGCTTTGCTGGCTAGAGTCGAGAACGGTGGGATGAGTGTTGAGCGGGCGAGTTCCGAGGGTGGGGGGAGCAGTGAACGGCCACCAGTCACCCGCTCCAAGACAAATCGTCCATTCTCTTGTGAGCAGGTTGTTGTAAGTAGTTCTTATGTTCTCCACTAGGAGGCTCTCTGTCCTGTTGCTCGTATCAACTGCCCAGAGGGCAGGACGTGCAGCTGAAACGATTGCCGACAGAGTGCGATGCTAAGTTAAGGTGCGCCAGACACTGCACACAGCAGAGGACGCACAGAGATGGCACGGCATATGTGAAACACAAAATCCAATGGGGCACTGCAGAATGCAGGCACCCAAGGTAGAAGCGGGGCAGAGGCCGGCGCTGGCTGTGTTGTGTGGCGTGCACTGTGCTCTGACCAGCAGAGACGCCGCTGATATGCTCCATCTCTCTCTCTCTCTCTCTCTCTCTCTCTCTGCCATGGGAAACGTTTGGAGCTACCGTTCTTTTTTTCTGAATCACTGATTGTTCACTCCTTTGAAAGATTCAACTCTATGAATCAGTTCAGGAGCGGATCCCCCATCTCTAGAAAGGACCCGCAAAATCAACATGAACGCACTGCCAAGGCGCAGTAGTTGTGCCACTTTAGGAAGTGCTGGCGGGGAGCAGATTGATGCTCCGCGTAAGAGCGACAGTTAGCAAGCAAATTCTCAATGTGTTTATCAATGCCGACCCAAGTGCAGTGACAACGCGATAATTGCTTCGTCCGTACAATACCCCAATGACCAGCATGCCGACTGCAACCATAGGAGACTGAGAATTGTCAGTTCGTAACAAGATGACACCATGGTGTACAGACAACTTGTGACGTTGCGCAAAGTAATGTCGAACAAGTGGAGCACGAATCTGCATAGCAGATGAAGGCCATTGAGTACGGAGATACTGCAAAAGAATCTGCAAAGAAGCATCGGTGGCTGTCGCGGAAGCAATACGACGAAAATCCACCGGAAAACGATCAGCAAATTCCTTATCTTGCGAATCAATAAACATGTGCGGCAATGCGGAAGAATCAAACACTTCGTCAGGACGAATAGGCAGACGAGACAAAGCATCAGCGTTGCCATGCGGGGCTGTAGGCCGAAACAAGATTTCGTAATTGTAGTTAGACAAAAACAAGGACCAATATAGCAACTTTTGTGCAGTACGGGCCGGAACTGGCTTTGACGGGTGGAACAACGACGTCAAAGGCTTGTGCTCGGTGACCAAATAGAACTCGCAACCGTACAAAAAATCACGAAACTTTGTCACTCCATAGCCAATAGCTAAAGCTTCTTTCTCAATTTGAGCATAATTTTCCTGGGCCGAATTCAGCAACTTAGACGCAACAGCGATCGGGCGATCGACAGAATTAATACGGTGCGAGAGAACGGCTCCGATGCTGTGAGATTATGCTTCGACAGCCAAAACAACCGGTTTGGAGTGATCGAAAGGAATCAGACAGCGATCACTCAACAAAGCAGATTTGAGCTTGTGGAAAGCAGCGTCACATTCCGAAGACCAAATGAAACGAACGTTCTTACGCAGAAGGCGACGCAAAGGCGCTGCAATCTGCGCTGAATTTGGTATAAACCGAATATAATAAGTGCTTTTGCCCAACACAGACTGAAGTTCTTTCAAGTTCCTGGGTGCTGGCAAGTCTCTAATCGCACTGAGATGAGACGGCGAGGGATGGATACCCTATCTGTTAATCATATGTCCTAAATACTGAATCTCAGTTTGAAAAAAATTGCATTTGTCTCTGTTACACTTTACTCCTGCCTGCAAAAGTACAGTAAATAATGCACGCAAATTCTGCAAATGTTCTTCAGGTATGCGACCTGATACAACTATATCGCCCAGATAATTTGAGCTACCAGGGACAGTGGCACACAACTGCTGCAAGTAAGACTGAAAAAAAGCAGGAGCCGAAGCACAACCGTACGGAAGGCGGCGAAACTTGAACAATCCAAGGTGGGTGTTGGTCACAAAATAGCGCTGCTACTGTTCGTCGAGCGGAATCTCAATGTGTGCGTCCCGCAAGTCAATCGTGGAAAAGAATTTTCCTGTACCAAGCTTATCAAAAATGTCTTTAGGACGCGGTAAGGGAAACGTAGCTACCACAGTCTGGGGATTTACTGTAGACTTAAAGTCAGCACAAATACGAAGACGACCGTTTGGTTTCTTCACACACACTATATGCGAAGCCCATGGCGAAGCAGAAACAGGTTCAATGACACCACTGTCTTGCAAACGCTGAAGTTCAGCAGCTACGGCGTCGCGCAGTGCGTGCAGTACCGGGCGTGCGCACTGGAAAATAGGCATGGCATTGCCTTTAACTACAACATGCGCTGCAAAGTCTGTGGCACAACCAAGGCCATCAGAAAAGAGTTCAGAAAAATCGTCGCACAGTGCGGCAACACTGTCTGCATGGTCACTAGCGTTGATGCGAAGTACAGGGTGTTTCAAAAATGACCGGTATATTTGAAACGGCAATAAAAACTAAACGAGCAGCGATAGAAATACACCGTTTGTTGCAATATGCTTGGGACAACAGTACATTTTCAGGCGGGCAAACTTTCGAAATTACAGTAGTTACAATTTTCAACAACAGATGGCGCTGCAAGTGATGTGAAAGATATAGAAGACAACGAAGTCTGTGGGTGCGCCATTCTGTACGTCGTCTTTCTGCTGTAAGCGTGTGCTGTTCACAACGTGCAAGTGTGCTGTAGACAACATGGTTTATTCCTTAGAACAGAGGATTTTTCTGGTGTTGGAATTCAACCGCCTAGAACACAGTGTTGTTGCAACAAGACGAAGTTTTCAACGGAGGTTTAATGTAACCAAAGGACCGAAAAGCGATACAATAAAGGATCTGTTTGAAAAATTTCAACGGACTGGGAACGTGACGGATGAACGTGCTGGAAAGGTAGGGCGACCGCGTACAGCAACCACAGAGGGCAACGCGCAGCTAGTGCAGCAGGTGAACCAATAGCGGACTCGGGTTTCCGTTCGCCGTGTTGCAGCTGCGGTCCAAATGACGCCAACGTCCACGTATCGTCTCATGCGCCAGAGTTTACACCTCTATCCATACAAAATTCAAACGCGGCAACCCCTCAGCGCCGCTACCATTGCTGCACGAGGGACATTCGCTAACGATATAGTGCACAGGATTGATGACGGCGATATGCATGTGGGCAGCAATTGGTTTACTGACGAAGATTATTTTTACCTGGACGGCTTCGTCAATAAACAGAACTGGCGCATATGGGGAACTGAAAAGCCCCATGTTGCAGTCCCATCGTCCCTGCATCCTCAAAAAGTACTGGTCTGGGCCGCCATTTCTTCCAAAGGAATCATTGGCCCATTTTTCAGATCCGAAACGATTACTGCATCACGCTATCTGGCCATTCTTCGTGAATTTGTGGCGGTACAAACTGCCTTAGACGACACTGCGAACACCTCGTGGTTTATGCAAGATGGTGCCCGGCCACATCGCACGGCCGACGTCTTTAATTTCCTGAATGAATATTTCGATGATCGTGTGATTGCTATGGGCTATCCGAAACATACAGGAGGCGGCGTGGATTGGCCTCCCTATTCGCCAGACATGAACCCCTGTGACTTCTTTCTGTGGGGACACTTGAAAGACCAGGTGTACCGCCAGAATCCAGAAACAATTAAACAGCTGAAGCAGTACATCTCATCTGCATGTGAAGCCATTCCGCCAGACACGTTGTCAAAGGTTTCGGGTAATTTCATTCAGAGACTGCGCCATATTATTGCTACGCATGGTGGATATGTGGAAAATATCGTACTATAGAGTTTCCCAGACCGCAGCGCCATCTGTTGTTGAAAATTGTAACTACTGTAATTTCGAAAGTTTGTCTGCCTGAAAATGTACTGTTGTCCCAAGCATATTGCAACCAACGGTGTATTTCTATCGCTGCTCGTTTAGTTTTTATTGCCGTTTCAAATATACCGGTCATTGTTTAAACACCCTGTACATTGTCCTGAATTGCGAGACCAAAAGAGTCAAATGTGTCCATGACAAAAATGTTCGTAGCATCACTAAAGCAGACCACATGGAAAGACACTGTACGGGTCGTTGCACCATACGTGGCTTGCAAATTACACACGCCGAGCACTGAGATTTCCTGTTCAGTAAATGCAGTCAGCGTGGAATGCGAACGGCGAACCAAGCAAGTCATACGTCGACCTGTTCAGTAAAGAAACAGACGCACCAGTGTCCAGCTGCAGGAGATCAGAACATCCACAAATGTGCAAAGTCACAAAAAGTTTCCTCGCATCGCGCTGAATGCGAGAGGAAGTGTCTGGCAAAACTTGATTCACACGACGAGCTGTTGACGCACGTGAAATTCTAAACTCAGATTGGAATGTATACCGCAGAGACAGGCTGGACAGTGAAGAAGGAGGCGTGTTTCTAGCGATAAGAAGTGCAATAGTACCGAAGGAAATTGAAGGAGATCCGAAATAAATAATTTGGGCGAAGGTCACGGTTAAAGCAAGTTCAGACATGGTAATTGGATTTCTCTATAGGCCCCCTGGCTCAGCTGCTGTTGTGGCTGAGCACCTGAAGAATAATTTGGAAAATATTTCGAGTAGATTTGCCCACCATGTTATAGTTCTGGGTAGAGATTTTAATTTGCCGGATATAGACTGGGAGACTCAAACGTTCATAACGGATGGCAGGGACAAAGAATCCAGTGAAATTTTTTAAAGTGCATTATCTGAAAACTACCTTGAGCAGTTAAACAGAGAACCGAATCGTGGCGACTGGTGTGCCCAAAACCATTCGTGCATTCAGGGTGCTTGATTCCGGCGCGCATTTCCATCCAATCGCTGTAACTCTCGTTCTGGTGGCCACACTCCTACCGACGCGACGCATGGCGCATCATATCGCGCCCATGTAAAGTAAGAGGCGGTAGCGGACAGACAGCTTGAAACTGAGTCACTGTTACCGCACGGCGGATACTCTCTGGTCCAGCAGCTAGCTGCAAGTAGTAACGACTGTGGCCGTAAGGTGTCAGTTTCTTAAGGGGCTCCGGAACGCACTATACTTGCAATGTTAAAATAACGCTTACAAATTACACCTTTCCTCACAAAGTATTTGAGGTAGGAAGTTGAACTTTTTACAGATTATTTATTGGAATATGGGCTACAACTTAACACAGGGATTTTACAAAATTTTAGTTCAGTTATTAAAGATGATTTTTTTCAATTGTAATGAAAATTCACAACATTTTTTTGCAATTTTTTATTTATATATTCAAAAATATACAGTTTTTTGGAAAAAGGCTGTGTTAAATTATGCAGAAGGTACTGTGTAACATTTACTGAAAGTTTGAAACAAACATGTTTGGAAGATCCTTAGAAAACTTGTAATTAGTATGAGAAAATAAAAGTTTTGGGAATCGAGCGACAAAGATTGGATTAACTTTTTAGTGCATTCCAGGTCCATAGGATGGATTATCTTCATCCTCTGCAAACTCCTCCTCCAGATTCCTCTTGTTCCTCCTCCCGTTTACTCTTGCTTGTATTTCTAGACTCTTTACAGCCCTGTCTGCAGCCCGAAGGCATTCCTTGTCTAAAGCAAGCATCGCTCGTACCATGTTAGAACCTATCTTCATTCCCATATTTCTAAATACCTTGCACCTTACAATGTTGCCATCATTGAAAGTCGCAACAGCATCATACACACCAAAGTGAAGTGTTTCTATTCCAACAAATACAGTCTTGGGGATACTCGACCATATAACACTATTTACACTTTCATTGGGGTTTTGAGTTTTTCCGTGAATACACTTTTTCAACAGTTCAGGTGCTGCTAAGTCTCTGAAAATAGGTTAGCCACAACACATACTTTATCTCACATCACTAAAATGTACCTGATGAACACAGACGTTAATAATAACACCATTTGACAGCAGTTTAACAGCGCCACAGTAGGTCACGCCCATGTAGAACACATTTCAAAAAAAATTTAATAATAGTTGTAGTCTTCGGAATTGAATAAATTATATATGACTATTAAAAGGTAATAGTCTGCAGATTCAGAAAACGCAAAAAAGTAAAAATTGAACTTTTCATGATTTTGAGCCTTTCCGGAGCCCCTTAATTTCAAAAGCAGACACTCTTGATATTGGTCGATTGCAGCTCCATTTACTACAAATGCAAAATACTGAATTGAGTAAACCTTCCATATTTTTTGGCGTAGGTTCCTAATATGCAATAATATGGGGTGTTCCTATTTGAAAATACAAAATTGACCCCACCCTTTCAGGAAGGGTGGTTAGGAGGCGGCCAGTTGTAGGGCAGTGAGGTATCTCCTTTACTGATATTAACTTTTTACGTAGAGCAATTCTTTCGTACGACACATAGTTTTCGAGATATTTAGTTGTTTCAAGTTAAAATAAAAACCGTGGATATTATAGATTTATTTGAGCGCATAAGTAGTGAAGTACCTACGGAGCCTGACTGGCTGGAACAAAAATTCGTTCTGCAAACTGTCCAGGAGAGTAGAACGCTCACAAAAGACACTTCGTCTCCAGCAGTGTGGCCGAAAGATGCGGAACACTTGTTCACGAGCACGTGCAGTGGACTGGCACTGGATAAACTTGAGTCCGATACCTCACAACACTGGTAGGACTTCGTGTGCTGATTACCAGGCTCCACTGACGTTTGTTTTACCAATCAAGCGACATTGAACGGTCTAGGGTAAATAGTGGTACACTAAGATATCAGAAGTGCTTCAACGAAGTTAAGCGAGACAATGTATTGTACATCTGGCAAACTTTTATAAAAAATAAAAAATAAAAAAAAACGTGTTCTCTTGACTTGGCTTTGTTTATTCCAGATCGGGATCCTGGTGGCGACCCTAGCATTTTCCTAGACCGTGCCGATGTCTCACAAGCTCTGTGCGGTGTGTTTGGTGCATCCATTTTGCGACAGGGCAGTGGTTAAGGTACGTGTGGCGGTCAGCTATATCTGGGCAGTACAAAGCCGATCACGGTCGTCTGGTTTCTGCAGCTAGCGAAATTTACGCGTGGAAGCGCAATACGACCCGTACTTACAGATATCTCACTGTAGCAGACTTCGTAAATGGCAGCAATGTACAGCAGAAGACGTGAAAGAACTCTGATATGTAGGAAAGAAGATTACTTAACGCGACTCAAGCATAGAGAAATTTCAAAAGTAAGTTGACGCATACGAGGAGAAAACGTTGTAAGTGTTTTACTTTTTTTTGTCTTCTTGTGTGTTTTGTTGTCGTAAAGCAGACTGGTTTCGTATTCTTAACTTCGTGTGCGTCTGTATTGTGATCCTGAACAATGCAGGTGGAGTGCTTATGCAAATGCTATCTGATAAAAGGCGTCGACAAATCAAATTGAAACTGTATAACTTTATTGCAATTAACTTTAAGAAAACGTAAAACTGTATCCGGAATAAGCTGTCCTTTGAAATTTCTGTATCGTGCAGTCTAGTGAACGTTGCTACGACGCTTTACGTTAATGTGTGTGACTTGCAGTTCCAACACAAAAGCAAAAGAATGAAAATCCTAGATAAAATTACAAATGACATTTAGAAAGAACAAATGTTTAAAATTCTTCTGTATAAAGGACCTGTCAGCCTAAGTACGGAACATGACTAAATTAAATTCCAAACATTATACGACACACCCTCTAACGTAAAACTGCTCTGCATAAGAAATGAGATCTGCACTAAACTTTATCTAAACTGAACCTGATTAAAGTTTTGAAATCCAAATGTTAAATGTAAATGATCAGGCTGCGATGTTAAATTGGTCCAGACGAGTTTTTATGGCTTACCTGTAGCAACGGAAATTCGGTACCGCTCGAAAGCGAAGGTAAAAACGCAGCACAGGAGCAAACTAGCCAAAATAAAGAAAGTCTTGCGCAAATGCAATGATGCAAGCAAGTGCACTCTGATCTTACTTTAGGGGGACATACAATTGTGAAATAAAATTTTTGTGAGGAGACGGTCTTAGAAACACGACTAACTAAATGATTATACAGGAAACTCGCATTCGAAGAATTGTATTGAGAATAATGAAGCTCACTCCTTGACAATTACAATCATCTTTACAAAAATAACTTCTTATTAAAAAAAATTACTTCTTCATGAAGCTAGTTAGTTGAATGGTGAAGTAGTTGTACATCTGCACTCCGAGCGCAGGCCATGTGAGCAGATACGTTTACTTGATCTCGTCTCGACAATCAAACTAACTGACATGCAACCATAAAGAAAAATCATCGAAAATCCGCCTTTCGTAAACTCATCACAAATTACGCGAGAGCAAGCAGTGCAGCGACAACAGTACCTGATAACCTTCAAACGTCTCAAACTAATCCTTGTCAAATGATGTTCCCAAAATTCAACATGCTCTGCATTTGTTTGTCTGCGTTCTGCTAGATTCCCAAATCGCACAGCAGCACAGCCAATACCCCACACCATCATTTACTTCTCACTGAAAGCTAGTGGCAACGACCATGCTGCCGAGAATCAAAGGTCACATTGATTGCAAAAATGTTCAAATGTGTTTGAAGTCTTATGGGACTTAACTGCTGAGGTAAACAGTCCCTAAGCTTACACACTACTTAATCTAAATTATCGTAAGGACAAACAGACACACCCATGCCCGAGGGAGGACCCGAACCTCCGCCGGGACCACCCGCACAGTCCATGACTGCAGCGCCTTAGACCGCTCAGCTAATTCTGCGCGGCATTGCTTACACCCAGAACCTTTATAGCGTACCATATAGACTATTGAAGCACTTGTTTGAAAAATATCCAGTGCCAAATATGAAGTATGGCTCATCGAATGAAAGCAGAGCTCGTATCACTTTCACTGAATACCAAACATAAGCTAACAACCGTGCAACGTGCATTAACACAGAAGTTTTACGTCTGTAAAAAATCACACGCAGTTGACGAACCAGTTCGTACATGTGAATACGTGATAAACGGCACTGCACGGAAGCAAAACGCAGAACGTGACGCACAAAAAATTATGAGCATTAGAAATATACTGAAGGAGTCTGACCTAAAAAACTGGGTCATTTGTTAGGTGCCAGCTCAAAACGAGCTCGGAAATACATGCAACGTTCGGAGAGTGCAGAAAATTTCTGCCCGAAGAAGTAACAGATTTGTGTCAGTGAGATATTCTGGATTAGGACTCTTTGGTTGATTTGGGGGAGGGGAGCAAGCGATTTAGGCAAATCACGGAAAACCTAAATCAGGATGGTCGGACGCGGATTTGAGCCGTCGCACTCCCGTATGCGAGTCGAGTGTGCTAACCATCGTGCCACCTCGCTCGGCCAGGATTAGGACATCGCGATGAATAGGATAGCAGAGGGCGAAATCGTAGAATCAAACTAAAAATACGAAAACTCCAGTCTGTTGTAACTGCTAAGCAAGTAATATCATTTACAATCTTGTACTGAACAAGGTAGCTGTACTGTCTGCCATCGGGTTCCCCTAAATGTCAGGCAGCACCGCATAACAGCCACGCTACGACGGAAACAAACCAACAGCCAAACAGGCGAAAACATCAGGTAAACACGCCGAAGATTCCAGTCGATTAATAGGAACCTTTCCTTACAGAGGTCGCCGCGACATATCCGCCCACGGATTCCTACGGCGAGTTTCTATTGGCTCCAGCTCACTATATAGGCCCGGCCGGTCGAAGGCAGACCAGTCTTCGTCCGCTGCTAATGGCAACCGCTATAGCAGAGTCTCCGAGAAGATATCACCAAAGTCGCTGTACTGCACCGCCGATCGAAGTACCAGCCGACCGAGAGGAACCACATCTCCCGACAGATCGACGGACGTCTACATCTATTGTACAGCCAGCTATTGTGTTGTAGAAGAAGTTACGTTCAATAAACTGTTGGAGAACACAACAGTAGCTTAGTTGGTAAGTGGGAAGAGACGCGTTCGGGAGGAGCATGATTCAGCTCCTCGTCGTGCCATCAAGTCGTAAGTTCGCTGCGCTTTCACCAAATCGTTAAGACGAATGCCGCGATTGTTTCATTGAAAAGAATGTAACCAGTTTCCGTTTCCGATCCTGCAGGAAGTTCGTTTCCCCCCATCTCTAACAATCTCCCCATCGACCAAACGTTAAAAGCACATCTCTCTGCTTCCTACTCCTGTGCTTCATTTAAATGATCGTGATATACACTGTACAATGATGATATTGCTTCGAGCCATTAACTAATGGAACCAAAGGTATACCAACAGTTCTAACGCCTTGTTACCTCGCCATTTGTGCTGCATCACGATTTTTGCGTGTGATACACATAGTAAGTTTCTTATTTAAAGGATGCGAGTCCCAAACTGACGAAGCTCCATACGTGTTCGGAAGGACGGGCAAGAAGAGCGCGCGCTCGGCGTGTCCGTACATCTGCCGCCGCCAGCAACTGCGCCGGTGCTCCTTCCGCTGGATCGCCGACAGAGGGGAAATTGAAAGCGCGGCGCAGTTTCCACCTGCCATAGCGACAAACAAGCATCTGTCCATCGCTGGCGCCAATTTCCTCTGCACGCGTTCCAGCACCAGCGTGCGAAGCGCAGGCGACAAATCGTACCTGTCACCAGCACATTCCGAACCATCTAACCCCGTTCGCGCAACACGGTGATTCTTTTACGATTACGGTGGCAGCAATTTATTGTTATTTATAAACAATGTACGGCAATATTCAGCCGATGTATTCGCACGATGACTTCGGATGATATAGACCTATTCTATGTTCCAGATCGCCGAAACAGACTAGTAGGATTTTATTCAAACACCAACACTGAAGTTTCACTAGTATTTTATTGAAAACGATTTTAGATATGGTTAATCCATTGTTCGCTAAACAGACAATTGGAGCAATGCTAGTAGAATCGAATTTAACTTCTGTTAATCAGATAGAAGCAGATCATCGCTACTAACGTCCACTGCCTGATTAGGCCTTTCTGACCCTAACAGACAAATTTCTGCGTTTTCCAAGCAGTTATCTGATTTGGTTAACTGTTAGCGGCTGAAGCAACATAACGAGTATTTCCCACAGTATTATTTGCTCTTGTTCAATGCCTGTCTTGTCTAAATTTCGTCCAAAATGTATAAAATATGCTCTCTATAGTCATTCATCATATGAATGTTCTTCTTCCAACCAGTACAGAATAATGAGCACATTGTTCTGGCACAGAATAGTAAGGGGTAGAAATTAGAAACATTTTATTAAAACTCATACAGCCACAAGCAAACTCACGTCAAGCCAGAGACGCAGGAAGCGAGCCAGTATGTCTGAAGTGGGTCAGGTCATCAACATATTGCGACACCATCTGTCGAGTGAAGACATGCATTTAGCAGAAAGGAGACTGTGACAAAAAAAAAAAAACCAATGGAAGCGAGAGAAACATATATGTTAGCTCGTAAGATATGTTGTAAGGAACTCTCTCTCTCTTTCACAACAACATATTTCAAGGAATTCACACAGCAGTTAACAGCCTGTTAAGTAAATGTAGCAGAATAAAGAGGACACGCCGTCATTATTAACCAAGCCTTCTGTCATAGCCTCACGCTTGCTCCCTTAGATATCCCAATTCTACAACTCTCGTCATGAGCTTATCATTGGAATCGATGACATTCACAGTAATAGCACTCAATCCCACAAGTATGATACTGTTGAGAATGTATGTCGTAAATGTTCCATCACAATCTATGAACTAGCCAAACATGTACTCGAGATGAAGTCTTTCACACGATGAACGTGGAGCTCACCATCTGTCGTATACTGATGGAGGAAGTGGCTGTTTAATACTCATGGAGAAACTGGCTGCCTACTGACAACACCACAGCGTGAGAGGTGGCATGAGCCTCCTCTCATATTTCTATCTTACGATTCTCCTCTCTAATTGCATGTGATGGAAAGTTGCTATTCCTTCACACGCGGACTTCCCACGCAGCGTCTCTCTTCACCCGGGTGGTCCAGTGACAGGCGGGCTCTGTTGACTTTGAAAGGGTAAGCCGACAGGTGTGAGGGAGTCGAGTGAATGCTTTCCAGACGCCGACATTGTCAAGAGGCACGCCCGCAGGGCCTGAAGTAGCGGCTGGACTAGAGCTTCCGTTACTTCGCAGAAACTTAGCGAAAACACTTTCTGACGGGCTACCAGCGAGGCGTGGGAATGACTTGTGTACCCAGGCAGCTGTGGCGGGAAAATTCCCGCGCTTTCTGCAAAATAGTAACTGTGATTGGCTTGCTCAGGGCATAGCTCCGTGACGTAGCAAGATCGGCGCAGAAATTGGCGCCAAGAATCTCCATTGGTGGAATGGTAGCGTTCCGGCAACGGAGTGGAATTTTCCGCCAGTTTTCGAGTTGCTGATTGGAACGCTTAACCACGGCCACTGTCGTGGGGGCGGTAATGTTCTGTGTTCGGTTTTGTACGGGTGCTCTTGTGGGCAGTCGGCTCTCGCCTTTCGGTCGAGGACGTCGAAGCAACCAGCCATCGGCTCCGGTACGCCAGATCGTTTTCTGGCAGTTAAGAAGACAGTTTGGTAAGGTATGTCCGCAGCACCGGCAGACAGGGATTTTCCTAGGTGATGATCAGAGCTCAGCAGAGCGCGCCTGTTCGTCTTTTTCTAACTTTGTTCTGTCTTGGGTAGCAGGAATTAATGTTGGGTTGGCTATGTGTTTTCTCTAAGATTTGAGTTGCAAGGAATTGGCTGCACATACCACTTCGTCATAATCCTCACAATCTAGTTTAGGGACATCTTCACATTCACAGCGTTTGTTTGAGTCTCCAATTTGAGCCAGTTTGATGTATTGTAAATGTTTCATGTGTTTTTGTTTATTATTTTGTGTTTAGTCTTAATAAATCATATTGTTATTTTGGACAGAACTTTCATTCTGTTAATCGGTAGAGCAACCCCATCATTCCTCACTATGTTAATGAAACCTTCGTTTATTTAACTTATTTATCAAATGAAATTATTGCAGGTGCCAAACTCTCTTCTACTCCACTGGCAGGCTTGATTAGAGTCAGTTCGCGTATTTTTTTTATCCTTGTGCAACAGCAAAAGTTGGAGTTAGAATAGGGGGGGGGGGCTTAGACCATCATGTACATATGTAGATTCTAGAAGAATTGAGTGTTAAATACACTGCTAGCCCTGGCACCTCGCAACCGTAGGGTGCTGCCAGTACTGAACTTCATTGCAGAAGCCAGCAACGGAGCCTCTTGGGGTGCAGATTTCTGCTCAACACTTGGGTGCCTCTGGTGCTGAAACTTACCAGGTGGAGGGAGAAGATCAACTGACCACACAACTACCAATACCAGGTACATCGCAGGTGGGTCAGCACTCATCGTAGTATTCGGAGTGGGACCAGAGACACTCCACCGGAGCGCCTGAGGTCACTGTTTGCTTGGCAACGGCCGCGCCTACTAGAAAGGAGAGCAGCCACAAGGGCGGGTGCGCCGAGCGTTCTGCGCAGAGACAGAGGGAAGATAAGTTGCGACGCTGCCGATTTCCTTCCGTCAGTTCACTCACTTACACAGCTGACGCCGCGCTAGCAGGAAACATCGTCCCACAGTAAACTTTAAGAATTGCATTCTTAGGAACGATAATCCTTACGCGTGCGTACACACAACCTTGCACAAAGAATTAATTGGTGTTGAACTCAATCACAAGATTCCCAATCGTATAAAATATATCGATAAATAATTTCTCTAAATTAAGTTCTATGTGGTTGATGATGACAGACTCTGAAAGTAAAACAGCTGTAAAGAAAAACATAAAAAACCAGGAAAACCACTGCATGTGGTAACAAGGTATGTATGCAAAACTTTATGCTGTTTTCATGCTTGTAAAATCTTTCTTAAAAATTCTATATAAATGTAACTCCATGGAGTCGCCAATCAAGAAAGGAATAAAAACTGCTCTTAATCTAACACCAACAGACATTCTGCAAAACTCAGATCTTGCAGTTCTAGCAGAAACCTTCCTGATAGACAACTGGCAACATAAAGATTTCAAAAAATTTTCACCTAATGGCACAAAAAGCGAGAAAGAGGACGACCCATGGGAGGAATATCTATCATACTGAAACCCTGGCTAATCTCCACCAACAAAATCATAAAACAAGAAAATAGTATGCTAGTAGAAGCATCAAACGTAAATATAATTGCAGCCTATTTTCAACTGCACACAAATGCAGTGGAAATAATTGACGAAGTAGTAGCATTCATCAAACAATGCGACAGCAAACCCACCAATATTGCAGGCGATCTCAACTGCAGAATAGGATCCGAGAGCTATACAACTAGAATAGTCATTGAAACCCTAGAAGAAGACGGTTTCACCTTACTGAACGATAGACAAATACCTACATATATATCCCATAACGGTAAAAGTACAATTGATATCGCATTAACACGAGGAGAAATAAAAGGAAGTGTTCGTCCAATATGGCATGACCTCATCATTCCTATATGAAAGCACTTTCCAATGAAGATAAGAACAAATAATGTCATCACACCACCAGCAAGAAAAACCCACCAAATCACACAAAGAAAAATAGATAAAGAAGAAATACCAAACCAACAAGAACAAATAACACAAATAGAAACTCTAATAGAGGATGGAGACCTTGAAAAAGCAACAGACAAAATAGAATACCTCATAAAAAATTCATTGATGCAAACAAATACAAAAACGAGGACGGCAAAAATATGGTTCGATGCTGAATGCTGTAGCAAAAGAAACACTGTTCTAAGAACACTCCACAAATTAAGAAACCAGCACGACGAGGAAACTTGGAAACTATACGCAGAAGAGACGAAAATCTACAAAAAACTAATGGAAGAGAAGAAAAAAGAATAAATAGAAAGAGAGGCAAAAGGAGAAGCGGATGAAGCAGCGAAAGACCCATACATAGTAGTAAGAGGAAGAAGACAGACTCATACACCAAATATAGATATGAAGGAATGGGAAGACCACTTCAGCATGATACTAAACAAACGAGGAGCCAAACATCCCGAAAGAAAGAGAAACAAGATAAAACAAAGGAAAAAGACGATGTATGGGACCCTCTAAATGAAGAAGATGTAAAAGAAGTAATAAAAACTCTGAAGAACACGAAAGCAGCAGGACCTGATAATATATATAATCAACAAATACGAGTACAAGATACGAAAGAGGCTCTCCAACACATATGGATCAAACTATTCAACAAATGCCTGGAACATGGAAGAATTCCGACCCAATGGAGACACTGGGTAATAATAGTTCTCTACAAAGGTAGAGAGGACCCAATGGACGCAAACAAGTACAGAGGCATCGGCCTAGAAAATACTCAGTTCAAGATTGTTCAAAACATAATTATACGAAAAATCAAAGCTTGTGTGGACAGTCACCTCCCAGAACCACAAATGGGCTTCAGATATGGGAGATCAAACTTACAGCAGTCAGGCTTCTTCTAAACAACATCGGCGAAGCGCTAAAAAAGAAACAGATGTTCTACACATTGTTCATGGACTTTACCAAAGCCTTTGACCTATTGGATAGAGATCCCATAGTCCGAAAACTAAACATTGGGAGAAGATAGCGTATGGACAAGAATAATCAAGTCAATCATCGAATACAACTTAATCACAATATCAGACAACCTGTCCTTTTCGAAGCTCATTTTGCAATCGAATGGAGTCTTACAAGGTGACCCAGTGAGCCCTTTGCTGTACACTCTTGCCACTGAAGAAAGCACTGTGAATTGGAGAATGAAGAAGATGTACACATATATGCATACGCTGACGACATAGCCGTTGTTCAACAGATATACAGAAGCTAGCAGAAAATCGTTCAGAAAATAGATAAATGGTGAAGTGAACACAAACTACACATAAACACAACAAAGACCGAAATGGTGATTTTCAGAAAAAGGAGGCAAAACACCCAAGAATGCGGAAATCAACTTCAGACGACAAAAAGTAAAAATCTAATCAAAATACCTGGGGATGACATTGCAACTACCAGCCAAATGCTTCACAAAACATACAACAGAACGTGCAGCCCAAGCAATAATAGCAATACAGGACATCAAAAACATCCGCCTACTCATTCTAGAAACGGCCATGAAATTATTCAACGCAAACATCTTGCCAATCCTGACAGAGAAAAAATGTAGAAACACTAGAAAAGGTAAAATCGACTTATCTAACAAGAGCACTGGGTCTCTCAAAGACAACAAGATCTAGACTAGTGTACCTGCTAGCGAGAGAGATATTCCTAAGTGAAGACATAAAACTTCGATATATGATGCCACTCACCAAGGCCTCCAGAAATCAACTGAAGATCATGGAGGACAAACGAGAAAAAGTGTGGTCGGAATTCCATGGCACCGAAGAAATGACGAACCGCTCATAGCACTAAACTTCAAACAGCGACATGTCGTAACTAGGTCATATATTCACGGCTTTTATCATCTAATTTGCAAAAACAAAAATTATCACGACCCAACCATGTGTGTGTGAACTGTACAACGAAGCTTGTGAACGATATCACATAGAACTGTGCAGTAAAAGAGTGAAAGCTATAAATGAATATGCAAAAATGTAAAATGTAACTTTATGTGGCTATTTGGCTGCAATTTTATTAAATAAATGCTAAAGATCAAATCCCCAATTTTAACACGTCACCAGAATTAGCCCAGTTAATCAAGCTGATGTATCTCATTGACACGTGGGAACACAAGAAATATAATGTGCCTGGTCTTACACTTACCACGAACACGTGTGCAAGTCGGCTAGATAGAATTTATGTCTCTAACAAGTTGAAGAAACGAATCTTACAAACTGAAGTGTGGGCCACTTGTTTCACGGGTCATACAGCATATACCTGTACATTAGACAAGCAAAAACAAAAAACAAAAAACCTATCGAGGAAAAGGAAAGCAGAAACTGAATGTCGCACGTTTACAAGATGACGGATGCCGCGAATCATTCAGACGGACATGGGAAGAATGCGAACGAAAATTTGCATCGTATAATTCTGCAGTAACTTGTTGGCTCAAACGTGCCAATACAAAATACGTTAAATTTTAATTAATTACTCTTGTGAAAAAAAAGTCTGGTAAAAGAAAACGAGTGAATTTTACTTCGAATGTCTTCGAGATCCTTATAGTTTAGACGTCTCAGTTATCGGGAATTACAGAAAATAAAATCTAAAGTTTGCGCACTGAAGCGAAAAAATTTAGATGCATAAAAAAACGGGTGAGGATGCATGATTATCTACACCATGAAGGAACCTCAAGACGTCACGATATACGCGAAAGCAAGAGCGCCAAAGGAAAATATATACAGAAATTAAATCGAAATATGAGACCACACTAGATACACAGCATGAAATATGAGAAGACACCTACAGTCATTTCTCTGATTTGATGTCGTGTGGACCTATGGATAATAATGCACAGGAGACCCGCTTAAAAAGATCTTCATAGAAAACTCAAAAACATCAATTCTGAAGATCTCACGTCAGAAATTGAAGAATTGGAAGAATCATTAGAACACAGTCCTAAAAATAAACCGCCGTGCCCTGACGGAATGCTCGTAGAGTTTTATCAGATTTTCCAAGAACGAATTAAAACCAAATTCCTGTGCATATACATTGAACTAATGAACACTGACGCAGAAATCCCAAGTGACTTTGTGCAAGGAATTGTGGTTTTAGTTCCAAAAAACCCACGGAGTGTGTCCATCGAAAACCTTAAACCCATAACTTTTCTGAATAGTGACCGTAAGATAATGGCACGTATACTAACTCAGACTCATGAACGTAATTCATATAGTAAACGGTCCTTACCAAACCAGAGTGGGCGATGATAGAACGATTATACAGAATGTGTGTGACTATAGAGATATAATAACCATAGCAAATGTTCTCAAATTAATATGCAGTATAATATCACTAGAGTTCCAAAAAGCCTTTGACAAAGTAAACCATCACTATGTATCCGAAACGATGAAGGTAATGCGTCTTACACAACGTTTTATCGAATTAATATTCAGAATACTGAGCCAAGGTTAATACTAAGTCCTAATAAATAGTCAGCTTGAAACGTCCCCTTAGAAAAATTAATGAATTACTGTGCTGATAAACCTCGTACATTATATGATTTTCAAACAGTTGAGCAAAACTGAACGTACTCAGACATTACTCTCTTTACTTATTCTGATCAACACTAAACTGACACACAATATTTTTAGCGCAACGCAATCTGACTTTCAAAAATCCCTACAAAAGAATGGCCCTGACTAACATTAACCTATACCTTTCACAAATCACTTACCTCACAAAAATCTTCGTTACTCAAGCTACTGCAATACAGTGAGCGCCACTACTGCCAGTTAAATAAAAGATTCAAACTACTGAAATCACTAACTACTGATAGGCATAGTTAGCAAATGAAAGATTTTGGTAGAGAACAAACAATGTATTTACCTTAATAGTCTTCAAAAGTCATAAATATATAGCAGTTCATGACATCCAATCCTACAAATTTCAAAACTCGGCCATTTCTCTCCCCACATCCACCACTGCTGGCGGCTCACCTCAAGGTTGCTCACCTCCAACTGCGCAATGCTACGCGCTGTTCACATCCAGCTGCCCAACACTACAATGGCAGACAACAATGCAAACTAGCCACAGACTGCACACAGCACAACCAGTGATTTACATACAGAGCGCTACGTGGCGTTACCAATATAACAACCTAAACAGCCTACTTAGAAGCTGGAGAGAACATCTAACTAAATATTTCGCTAAGGCAAAGATGTCCTATGTCGATGGCCCTATTCGCCATTGCATTAGAGCCTCTGCTATACTGTGTTCATCAGAAGAACAAACCTGATCTAAACATTACACCACGTACTCTTCCGCGTTCGCTCGAAACTCATTGCATTTCGTTTCACGTGTCCAGTACAGTAAAGTACTGTCATACGGACACGTATTACGCTGAGTTACACGCACATACACTCCTGGAAATTGAAATAAGAACACCGTGAATTCATTGTCCCAGGAAGGGGAAACTTTATTGACACATTCCTGCGATCAGATACATCACATGATCACACTGACAGGACCACAGGCACATAGACACAGGCAACAGAGCATGCACAATGTCGGCACTAGTACAGTGTATATCCACCTTTCGTAGCAATGCAGGCTGCTATTCTCCCATGGAGACGACCGTAGAGATGCTGGATGTAGTTCTGTGGAACGGCTTGCCATGCCATTTCCACCTGGCGCCTCAGTTGGACCAGCGTTCGTGCTGGACGTGCAGACCGCGTGAGACGACGCTTCATCGAGTCCCACACATACTCAATGGGGGACAGATCCGGAGATCTTGCTGGCCAGGGTAGTTGACTTACACCTTCTAGAGCACGTTGGGTGGCACGGGATACATGCGGACGTGCATTGTCCTGTTGGAACAGCAAGTTCCCTTGCCGGTCTAGGAATGGTAGAACGATGGGTTCGATGACGGTTTGGATGTACCGTGCACTATTCAGTGTCCCCTCGACGATCACCAGTGGTGTACGGCCAGTGTAGGAGATCGCTCCCCACACCATGATGCCGGGTGTTGGCCCTGTGTGCCTCGGTCGTATGCAGTCCTGATTGTGGCGCTCACCTGCACGGCGCCAAACACGCATACGACCATCATTGGCACCAAGGCAGAAGCGACTCTCATCGCTGAAGACGACACGTCTCCATTCGTCCCTCCATTCACGCCTGTCGCGACACCACTGGAGGCGGGCTGCACGATGTTGGGGCGTGAGCGGAAGACGGCCTAACGGTGTGCGGGACCGTAGCCCAGCTTCATGGAGACGGTTGCGAATGGTCCTCGCCGATACCCCAGGAGCAACAGTGTCCCTAATTTGCTGGGAAGTGGCGGTGCGGTCCCCTACGGCACTGCGTAGGATCCTACGGTCTTGGCGTGCATCCGTGCGTCGCTGCGGTCCGGTCCCAGGTCGACGGGCACGTGCACCTTCCGCCGACCACTGGCGACAACATCGATGTACTGTGGAGACCTCACGCCCCACGTGTTGAGCAATTCGGCGGTACGTCCACCCGGCCTCCCGCATGCCCACTATACGCCCTCGCTCAAAGTCCGTCAACTGCACATACGGTTCACGTCCACGCTGTCGCGGCATGCTACCAGTGTTAAAGACTACGATGGAGCTCCGTATGCCACGGCAAACTGGCTGACACTGACGGCGGCGGTGCACAAATGCTGCGCAGCTAGCGCCATTCGACGGCCAACACCGCGGTTCCTGGTGTGTCCGCTGTGCCGTGCGTGTGATCATTGCTTGTACAGCCCTCAAGCAGTGTCCGGAGCAAGTATGGTGGGTCTGACACACTGGTGTCAATGTGTTCTTTTTTCCATTTCCAGGAGTGTAGATTGAGTGATAATGCCGGACAACAGCATTACCGGCGCATTTAACCTGGACACGACGGGTCAGCCAGCTGATCCAACTAACGAGCAACGATGTGAGCAGTTGCAGTTCAGACGTGAAAAAAGACGAGCAGAGAAGCAATATAGCTTCAAGTGTTATTTAAGTTTTAAAAAGAATGAAATAAAATTCGGCAAAACTCCAGAACTACCGCAATCTTCTTAGGTGACCACACGGAAAGCATAAAATGTTCTCGATCTCACCTAACACAGTATTCTATGTACAAACAAGAGTGGTTAATTTCTAACTTAAACACAGGATAATTTTTCTGAGCGAGCTCAGTGATTTTACCGTATAGTTGAATACTGAAGCAATTGAAAGTATTAATTACAGTCAGTCATCTGTTAATCTTTTAACTCCTTCCTTATCCGTATCCGAGAAACACATTTCAGTTCTGGAACTGTCATCTGCTAAGTTGATAACGAGTCGATCAACAAGAGAAGCCTCGGAGCCACCCAGGCGCTGCATTTTCTCCTCTTCCTTTATGACGTGCTGTCCTATATTCCGCCAGCTTTCGGCAAATACTCGTGAAAAAGCCCCGTGCGTTAGTTTCAGTACGTCTGGCTGCCTAACAGCCTTCTGCTTTCTGCCTACAAATCTCTTGACTTGCCTGCTGATCAGTTCTGTTGCGTTCATATTGTTATGGTACAGTGGAAAACATAAAAATGCAGCATTTGTATGATGTGCTCGATGCTGTGAAAATGATTTGTTTTTCATGTTTCTACGATTCTTATCACTCTGGTTCATGTGAGACTATATCTGTGGTATAAAACAATGGACGTATTCCAAATAAAGAGTATTTGGGTCTTCGTTTTTGTCCTAAAAATTAAATTCTTAGGTTTTCTTAATTTAAATATCCTTTATTAACAATCTTCTATAAAATATCGATAATTAAGGTATTAAGCTTCTTTTTGTTAACGAAAACATACATTTCGCGTGCAATATGTAATCATAAACAAGAAGACGTGAGTTATTCATAAAAAATTATGATGCATTTTGCAGATACGAGATGTAGGTTGAAGGACAAAAAGAAAAAGGATGATTAGGGAGAGTTTTGAATCAGATATCCGTCAACTGCGATCTATTGTCAATCTGCTAGGCTACCGATTCCGCTATACGTCCAATGTGATTGTGTATTTCAACTGTATCAAATACAGTCCCTCGGAAAACTGCAAAGCCAATTTTTTCTGCAAATTTATGAAAAACATGAAGAATACTCTATTTCTAGCTACGTTTTAACAGTGTTCTACGTGTGTGTTTCACTACGAAGCAGGAAGCAGTCTGAGCCATTTTCATGTTGCGTATTAACAGCGCGACAATCAGAGCACAACAGTACAGAGACTGTGACTGTACACGGTTTCTGAAGTAAAACCTGCATAGCTGAAGCATGATTAAGAAAAACATTGATGTCTTGAAGTTTAATTTAACGTAACTCAGTAATAAGATATGTACTACGTAAGTAGACCTACTTCAAAGAGCATAATAACTCCAGTGCACATATGCTACAGATTATGACCAATCATCGCGATTGTGTTTTTTTAAAACTTTATTCTTATGGCGAACAAAGTATAGTCACTCTGGAACAACATCTTAGAGGACTAAACACAAACGCCTAACTATCATATGTAGGGCATAGACCGATGACATAGGTCTCTTCATTACCCATGGAAATAATGTAGGGAAAGTCCTACAAATCATTGGGCAGTACGAACAGGAGCATTGGTATTCTCTCGTATTAAAATATTAGGTATAGAGTACGGATCCAACATAAAACACACCATTGCTGCTAGTTGTAAAAAAAATATATATTCTCATGCGTACGAGCAAGTGTACAACAGCATACCATGAGGAAACTCGACGAATTTTAGAGGGCACCCCTGGGAAATATATGTATCAATGCAAAAGTCAACTATGTGGTGCAAGCAAGAACCGTTCCTTGACAAACGGTTACCACAATATGTAGACCTTAGGTCAATTTGTAGCCTGTGAAAACATATTCAGAGTTAAACTCTCCCTCCACAAGCGGTGGAATAAATCTTGTGGATATTAGCATAAAATCTAAAGCCTTATTTGTATATACAACGTACAAATTATGGAAAATATCATTCAATAGTTTACCATCACACTTGCTCAACGAAATCAATGAAAATTGGCCTACAAACGTGCAACCGGATATGATCATCTGAAACAATTTTTAATCAAGTTCAGTTCTGTACAGGTAAACATTCCGCCGAAGAATATGGTGAAGATAAAGGAATTATGTCTTAAATTGGTAGAAAACCAAAGTAAAACTGCGTTCGAATTAAATTTTCCTGCCTATGAGTGGAAAGTCATCTGTCGGAATCTACCATAAGATGTGAAGGCAACCTGGTATAAAGCAATTAACAGAAAACTATCGATCAACTCAAGACTTTATGATGTCTACCAACAGACTCACCCTTGTGTCCACCTTGTAATTTAATCGACAACGAAGAACACAGTTTTGTGTATAAAAAGTTACTGAAATTCAGTAGACTGTCAAGCAGAAGCTAGAAAGTATAAAAAGAACAGCTCCAAAATACGCCAGCAGATTTTCTAAAGTCAGATAACGGCCCGTATCCAAACATAAAACGCAACGTTGCGAACTGGATCGAAGGACATATAATACTGTACATTACATTCCAACAAAAGAAAATAAAAGCAAGGAAGGTTTCTGCCTGTATCTCACTACAGAGCATTACAAATCAAGCAAATTCAACAAATATAAGAGTAAGTGCGAAAATTTCTTAAAATTTTGATTACATAACAAAAAGAGGTAACCTACCGAAATCGAAAAAATAAAACTAAATAAATGTTATTTGGAAAGTTTCAACAGATATCCAGAAATCTGACAGTCCATCACCAGTGGTTGTACATTAAAAGTTGACGACATTCTATATGCACGGACCCCGATGAAACAGAAAGGTGTTTTTCTACTACATTTTACGATGACAGGGTTCCGATATGGTTGGGATTTGATAGCAAAATTTCCCGGATACTGATAATCACAATGCCACACCACATAGTTTGCAAATTTTCATGGATGTGTCAGAACATTGCAGCTGCCGCAGCACACCGCTCTTTGCCCACACCCCGCCGTTTTCTGCTGCTGCCTGAATCAGAGTAAAAGGGTAGAATACTGCTGCACTGGTGTAGGGTTGTTAAATGATATTCATACCTTCCGGTTGTTAGGTGCATCTTAGTTTGTGGTGTACTTGGTCGTAGTTGATTTCATTTGAACAGAGTTGGGCCTCACAATGAATTCATGTAAAAAAAGTGAGATTGCGATGTAAAAGTGATTAATTTAGGGGAGAACTTGTATAGCTTCCATCCCAATGTATTCTTTGCCAATGAAACACTATTGCTTATCTGACTTGTGTTTGTAATTTTTGTGTAAGATTTATCAGGTACTTGTGGTTACAAAACAATTAATAAAACTTGTCGATAATTTGGAAACTTAAATACGCCACTATTCTCACTCATACTCCCTCCACTGTTCACTGTTTTTATTTTATTGTGGTGGTACAAGAGTACACCTACAGTTTAAAGTTCAGTCATATTAAATTAACTAACTTGATTATTAATTTGAGTCCCGAAAGTGACTGCAGGCATAGGTAACAAAACTTAGAGAAAGCTTTTGACAATGTTGACTGGAATACTCTCTTTCAAATTCTGAAGGTGGCAGGGGTAAAATACAGGGAGCGAAATGCTATTTACAATTTGTACAGAAACCAGATGGTAGTTATAAGAGTCGAGGGACATGAAAGGGAAGCAGTGGTTGGGAAAGGAGTGAGACAGGGTTGTAGCCTCTCCCCGATGCTATTCAAACTGTGTATTGAGCAAGCAGTGAAGGAAACAAAAGAAAAGCTCGGAGTAGGCATTAAAATCCATGGAAAAAAACTTTGAGGTTCGCCGATGACATTGTAATTCTGTCAGAGACAGTAAAGGACTTGCAAGAGCAGTTGAACGGAATGGACAGTGTCTTGAAAGGAGGGTATAAGATAAACATCAACAAAAGCAAAACGAGGATAATGGAATGTAGTCTAATTAAGTCGCGTGATGCTGAGGGAATTAGATTAGGAAATGAGACACTTAAAGTAGTAAAGGAGTTTTGCTATTTGGGGAGCAAAATAACTGATGATGGTCGAAGTAGAGAGGATATAAAATGTAGACTGGCAATGGCAAGGAAAGCGTTTCTGAAGAAGAGAAATTTGTTAACATCGAGTATTGATTTAAGTGTCAGGAAGTCGTTTCTGAAAGTATTTGTATGGAGTGTAACCATGTATGAAAATGAAACATGGACGATAAATAGTTCAGACAAGAAGAGAATAGAAGCTTTCGAAATGTGGTGCTACAGAAGAATTCTGAAGATTAGATGGGTAGATCACATAACTAATGAGGAGGTATTGAACAGAATTGGGGAGGAGTTTGTGGCACAACTTGACTAGAAGAAGGGATCGGTTGGCAGGACATATTCTGAGGCATCAAGGGATCACAAATTTAGTACTGAAGGGCAGCGTGGAGGGTAAAAATCGTAGAGGGAGACCAAGAGATGAATACACTAAGCAGATTCAGAAGGATGTAGGCTACAGTAGGTACTGGGAGACAAAGAAGCTTGCACAGGATAGAGTAGCATGGAGAGCTGCATCAAACTAGTCTCAGGACTGAAGACCACAACAACAACATATGGAATTGGCATGAGGTCGTAGCTAGTATCCTCCCTCCCCATGGACAATTAGCAAATGTATTACATTGTTCTCGATATGATACATGTTCAGAAAAAAATTCTTTTAATTAACGAAATAATTATTTACATTGGTTGCAAATACCTTGGTTTCTTTTTAGAATCAAGGGCCGATATTTTATAGTTAGCATCGATATTGCTATGTTCCAAGCATTTCAGTATCGATATTGAAACGATCTTGCTCAAACTACGAACTCCCATTTTGTAATTATCGAATGTCGTAGGACATCCCTGTGAGGATTCCTTCCTTTCTTTCGTTAGGTAGTACGCAGACGTGTCAGCCCCTGCCATCGTTGAAACAGGAACTGTTACATTGTTCGTAAGGTCCGAGGGTATTTCGCGTGCCACGTATACCTTACATATCAGGTGGAATAGCTCTGACGTGACTGGTTCTCCCAAACATTTAAGCAGTTCTGAGCGAACGTCATCTGCTCCGGAGCCTTGTTTCGAGTCAGGTCGTTCACTGCTCGGTCAAATTTTTCCGCAGAATCATGCCTCCAATGTGATAATCATCTTCCTCTTCTGTTTCTATAATATTGCTCACATGTTAGTTTCCATTATAAAGATGCTCTTTATATTCCTTTTATTTTTCTACCTTCCCATCTTTGCTTAGTACGGTTCGCCATGGGAGCTTTATACAGTGTGACCCAGATGGAAAGGTCAGTATACAGGGATAACTCTAGAACTTGCAAATATATTCCCAAATGAAAGTAACATTTTTCTCATGTAATTTTCTACCTGTCTGATAGGTCACATACACTACTGACCATTGACACCACGAAATTGACGTGCTACAGACGCGAAATTTAACCGACAGGAAAAAGATTCTGTGAAATGCAAATGATTAGCTTTTCAGAGCATTCACGCAAGGTTGGCTCCGGTGGCGACACCTACAACGTGCTGACATGAGGAAAGTTTCCAACCGATTTCTCATACACAAACAGCAGTAGACCGACGTTGCCTGATGAAACGTTGTTGTGATGCCTCGTGTATGGAGGAGAAATGCGTACCATCACGTTTCTGGCTTTGATAAAGAACGTATTGTAGCCTATCGCGATTGCGGTTTATCGTATCGTGACATTGCTGCTCGCGTTGGTCGAGATCCAATGACTGTTAGCAGAATATGGAATCGGTCGGTTCAGGAGGGTAATACGGAACACCGTGCTGGATCCAAACGGCCTCGTATCACTAGCAGTCGAGATGACAGGCATCTTATCCGCATGGCTGTAACGGATCGTGCAGCCACGTCTCGATCTTTGAATCAACAGATGGGGACGGTTGCAAGACAA
Source organism: Schistocerca cancellata (assembly GCF_023864275.1). Lineage (NCBI taxonomy): Eukaryota > Metazoa > Arthropoda > Insecta > Orthoptera > Acrididae > Schistocerca > Schistocerca cancellata. The sequence goes on along the minus strand of NC_064631.1, from coordinate 65,433,152 downwards.
CAACCATCTGCACGAACAGTTTGACGACGTTTCCAGCAGCATGGACTGTCATTTCGGAGAACATGGCTGCGGTTATCCTTGACGCTGCATCACAGACAGAAGTGCCTGCGATGGTGTACTCAACGACGAACCTGGATGCACGAATGGCAAAACGTCATTTTTTCGGATGAATCCAGGTTCTGTTTACAGCATCATGATGGTCGCATCCGTATTTGGGGACATCGCGGTGAACCCACATTGAAAGCGTGTATTCGTCATCGCCATACTGGCGTATCACCCGGCGTGATGGTATGGGGTGCTATTGATTACTCGTCTCGGTCACCTCTTGTTCGCATTTATGACACTTTGAACAGTGAGCGTGACATTTCAGACGTTCAAAAAAAATGTTGAAATGTGTGAGAAATCTTGTTGGACTTAACTGCTAAGGTCATCAGTCCCTACGCTTACACACTACTTACCTAAATTATCCTAAGGTCAAACACACACACACCCAAGCCCGAGGGAGGACTCGAACCTCCGCCGGGACCAGCCGCACAGTCCATGACTGCAGCGCCGCAGACCGCTCGGCTAATCCCGCGCGGCATTTCAGACGTGTTACGACCCGTGGCTCTACCCTTCATTCGATCCCTGCGAAACCCTACATTTCAGCAGGATAATGCACGACCGGATATTGCAGGTCCTGTACGCGCCTTTCTGGATACAGAAAATGTTTCACTGCTGCCCTGGCCAGCACATTCTCCACATCTCTGACCAATTGAAAACATCTCGGCAATGGTGACCGAGCAACTGGCCTCTTCACAATGCGCCTGTCACTACTCTTGATGAACTGTGGTATCGTGTTGAAGCTGCACGGGCAGCTGTACCTGTACACGCCATCCAAGCTCTGTTTGACTCAATGCCCAGGCGTATGAAGGCCGTTATTACGGCCAGAGGTGGTTGTTCTGGTACTGATTTCTCAGGATCTGTGCACCCAGACTGCGTGAAAATGTAATAACATGTCAGTTCCACTATAATATATTTGTCCAATGAATACCCGTTTATGATCTGCATTTCTTCTTGGTGTAGCAATTTTAATAGCCAGTAGTGCAATTCACCTCTCCTTCCCTTCCCCCACCTCACCTCCAACAGTTCGAAAATTGCGAGTTGCACTCAAGTTGTATCCCAGGTTCCCACAACCCTTCTATCCCATCTCGTACTACTTGGCTCTAAATTTCTCTTTATACCTATGTTTTCGGTTTGAAACGCCCGTTCCAACCTGCGGACCACTCTGTTCACGGATCCTCAGTTCCCATTCGATGACCATACAAGTTCAAAGAAAGCAGCCAATAAATGCAGCACCAGAGGCATTGCAGCACGGCGTTAATTCTTTTCGATGAACGTAACAGACGGACGCAGCACAGCGGTAAACGGGGGTCTGCCCAAGCGTGCGCCGACCCGCTGACCGCAGAATAAAGTGCGCAGCCCTCGCACCCCTCCCGACCCCCCGTATATAAATTTCTACAGGGGCGGTAATTAAATTTCGCCCTCCTGCGGCGGAGAGGTAAAAACTCCCCAAAACTCGGCGCCGCGCGCCGAGGCGTCGCGACGCCGGAGACCCCGGCCGAAATCAAATTTGTGTACTCGATGCTGGAATGGGATATGGAAATGCGTATCGTTATTCTCGATAAATTTGAATAAGCGGATGTCACGCTGGAAATCGCTTTAAAGCCAACGTCCCAACAGCTCGCCGGCCGGTGAGTGAAGGGGAGGGGGAGCCGGCGGGTGGAAAGTCTTCGCAGTTTATCGAAGTTCTCCTTTAACCTCCGACGCCCGTACTCCGATGCAGACCTGGGCCGTTTATTAAACCCGGTTTTCATTTATTCCATCTTTACATTTCAGAAATTCTGTAAATTACTGCCAGTTCCTTATTTGAGCCGCGGAAGAATGCCGTACGGAGACCAAGAATTCGTTCACGTGTTAAAGTGCGCTATTTAGAAACTTTTAGTGCTGCCCCGACGGAATCGATACTAATTCAGCCTGCCGACTTTTCGTTGGTTGATTTAATTAACATCGTTAATGTTCAGTAACGGTTTCTTCTGCCCGAAAAGACGGTCTTCATTACGAGTGAAATATAGAAGACTCCGTGGGGGGAAAAAAATCCCAGGTTTTTCCACCTTACAAGCACGATTTCGTGCTGACACTCACTGCGATCACCTCAGTTTTCCACAAACTTGCAAATTGAACCTGCTCTTTTCGTCACTAACTACGTTCTCAACAAAAGTAGCATTTCAGATTTCAAACATCTCACAAATTATGCGAAACTGTTAAGGTCTTCGTGGCCACTAGTTGACCAACTGCCTGTTTGATGCAAACACGGCGTGAAGACTGTTTATAAACCGAAAAAGAATACGAAAGAGTGTCTCAGATCGGCAAAGGAGAAAAGGTACCCATTTGCAACTTTGCGAATATACCTCATACCTTGCACATGTAGAAAAGTCCGCATTGGAATGACTGGACGTCAGTCGACACCAGGATCGCAGGACATAAGCGGCATTGTAGATTGGGGCAGGCAGAGAAATCGGCCGTGGCGGAGCACATGTTGTGTGAGAGCGACCACATAATAAAATTCGCCGATACGGAAGGCCCCGTTTCTTCACGGAAGACATAGAAATGCACAAACATGACAACGGCTTCAACAAAAAAGAATAAAGCCTCAATGTGAACGGATACTGGATTCCCGAGCTGCAGCGAACGACCGTTGCAGGTAGCAAGGGGAGAACCGCAGGGGAAAACCCCTTGGACGTTGGCGCACCAGGCACATATACACTCCTGGAAATGGAAAAAAGAACACATTGACACCGGTGTGTAAGACCCACCATACTTGCTCCGGACACTGCGAGAGGGCTGTACAAGCAATGATCACACGCACGGCACAGCGGACACACCAGGAACCGCGGTGTTGGCCGTCGAATGGCGCTAGCTGCGCAGCTTTTGTGCACCGCCGCCGTCTGTGTCAGCCAGTTTGCCGTGGCATACGGAGCTCCATCGCAGTCTTTAACACTGGTAGCATGCCGCGACAGCGTGGACGTGAACCGTATGTGCAGTTGACGGACTTTGAGCGAGGGCGTATAGTGGGCATGCGGGAGGCCGGGTGGACGTACCGCCGAATTGCTCAACACGTGGGGCGTGAGGTCTCCACAGTACATCGATGTTGTCGCCAGTGGTCGGCGGAAGGTGCACGTGCCCGTCGACCTGGGACCGGACCGCAGCGACGCACGGATGCACGCCAAGACCGTAGGATCCTACGCAGTGCCGTAGGGGACCGCACCGCCACTTCCCGGCAAATTAGGGACACTGTTGCTCCTGGGGTATCGGCAAGGACCATTCGCAACCGTCTCCATGAACCTGGGCTACGGTCCCGCACACCGTTAGGCCGTCTTCCGCTCACGCCCCAACATCGTGCAGCCCGCCTCCAGTGGTGTCGCGACAGGCGTGAATGGAGGGACGAATGGAGACGTGTCGTCTTCAGCGATGAGAGTCGCTCCTGCCTTGGTGCCAATGATGGTCGTATGCGTGTTTGGCGCCGTGCAGGTGAGCGCCACAATCAGGACTGCATACGACCGAGGCACACAGGGCCAACACCCGGCATCATGGTGTGGGGAGCGATCTCCTACACTGGCCGTACACCACTGGTGATCGTCGAGGGGACACTGAATGGTGCACGGTACATCCAAACCGTCATCGAACCCATCGTTCTACCATTCCTAGACCGGCAAGGGAACTTGCTGTTCCAACAGGACAATGCACGTCCGCATGTATCCCGTGCCACCCAACGTGCTCTAGAAGGTGTAAGTCAACTACCCTGGCCAGCAACATCTCCGGATCTGTCCCCCATTGAGCATGTTTGGGACTGGATGAAGCGTCGTCTCACGCGGTCTGCACGTCCAGCACGAACGCTGGTCCAACTGAGGCGCCAGGTGGAAATGGCATGGCAAGCCGTTCCACAGGACTACATCCAGCATCTCTACGATCGTCTCCATGGGAGAATAGCAGCCTGCATTGCTGCGAAAGGTGGATATACACTGTACTAGTGCCGACATTGTGCATGCTCTGTTGCCTGTGTCTATGTGCCTGTGGTTCTGTCAGTGTGATCATGTGATGTATCTGACCCCAGGAATGTGTCAATAAAGTTTCCCCTTCCTGGGACAATGAATTCACGGTGTTCCTATTTCAATTTCCAGGAGTGTATTTTTACCGCGAGCTCGACTCCAGTCCACCACCAACAAGGGAGGGTGGAACGTAGACAGTGCCAGCCATTCGTGCTGGCGAAACGTCAGAAAAATCTCATCAGACAAACGTCGGGCGAACAACCTGACACAGAAGCCAATAGGTGCTGTTAGGAGTTGCAATAACGTAAGTATGCTTCTCCCAATCAGCAGCAAAAACTCTAAATCACAGTAAGACTCACTTTTTGCAGTTTCTGACACACAATTTCCGGCCGCTGTGGTCGAGCCGTTCTAGGCGCTTCAGTCCGGAACCGCGTTGCTGCTACGGTCGCAGGTTCGAATCCTGCCTCGGGCTTGGATGTGTGTGATGTCCTTAAGTTAGTTAGGTTTAAGTAGTTCTAAGTCTATGGGACTGATGACCTCATATGTTAAGTCCATAGCGCTTAGAGCCATTTGAACCATCTGACGTACAATTCGTCCATAAATAACATTCTGATTTTACAGAATGGGCATATGATTAGTTTGTCTGAACATTTGCATTTCCTTTGTACTCAAAGGAATCGCAAGCCAACATAGGAATCCCTTGTTCAGAGCCTTGTTCAAAAACTGAATGCTGCTACGTCTACCATTGGAACTGTTGTCTCCAGTAATGGAAATCCAATACGAAAATTAGTCTCGTTTGCTTATTTTTATATGCTTATGACATTAGACATCATATTCTGGGGTAACTCTTCCCATTTGCTAAGGGTATTTCTGGCTCATAAATTGGCAGCTCGATCAATATGGGGTGTAAATTCACGAACGTCTTGTTGGCCCCTATTCAGGTGCCTGGGAATTCTGACATTAACTTCTCAACATTTATTTCCTTTAACGTTGTTTGTTTTCCACAATGCAGTCTTATTCCCAAGATGTAGCAACTTTCACTCTGTTAATTCTCGGCAGAAATCCAATCTGCATTCGGATCGCATCTCAATGCCTCTTGTGCAGAAATGTATTCTGCCGCATGCATTTTCAATAAGCTGTCACAAGAATTAAACATCTTAGCAATAATCCTCGAACTTACAACTCTCAGCTGAAGAATCTACTCGTGGTTCATTCCCTCTGTCCTGCGGGAGAGTCCCTGGAAAAAAAATTAAGCAAATTTCTGTGTTACTTTGTTGATTATCTGCGCTACTATATAAAGAAAAGTCATCGTTTAATGATGTTACCAAAAATATCGAAAAATACTTGGCTAGTTCACTAAGGGGAGATGTTGTTACCAAAAATTTCCAAAAGTTCTCGACCGATTTAATTCAAACTTTTGCACTGTATTCTAATCAACATTAGAACGAACATAGGTTGAATATTTTTAATATATACGGTATGTAGATATATATCTGACACACTAATGGGAAGTATTGTTACTGAAAATCTGAGAAAGTTCTTTTATTTACTTCAGATTTTTACACGATACTCTAATTAACATTCGGACGGACTAGAATATACTATTTAATATCTATAATACTGAAATATATGTGTGGTATAGAAAGGAATATGGTGATCAACAAAAATACTGAAAAATTCGACAGATTTACTACAAAATTTTTTCACGATACTCTAATAAAGATTCAAGCCAGCATAGACTATATTTTTTCTAACCACTGTGAGCAGGTTTTTTTATTAAAACCTTCAATATGACAGAAAATGCCAAGCTATGCTGTGAGAAGCTGCAATATCGTATTCTTCTTGCAGTAAGTTTCAACTACGATCGCAGGGCATAGAAGATAGAAGACAAACTGTTTGCCACATACGTATTCTTTCTCGTTAATATAACATATGCCGGCCAGTGTGGCCGAGAGGTTCTAGGCGCTACAGTCTGGAACCGCGCGACCGCTGCTGTCTGAGGTTCGAATCCTGCCTCGGGCATGGATGTGTGTGATGTCTTTAGGTTAGTTAGGTTTAAGTAGTTTTAAGTTCTAGGGGACTGATGACCTCAGAAGTTAAGTCCCAAAGTGCTCAGAGCTATTTGAACCATTTGAACCATGAAAAAATAAACAATCTACACTTCGTCTTTCAAAATCTTGTTTCCACTTTATTCCAGAGACGAGAAATTGAGGTACTTGAAACACCAACTTACCACAATGTTATCCGCTGCATTTAAATCTACAACTACATCTACAAACCTAACGGTGTGTGGCGGACGACACATCTGGTCCCGCTAACTTTTCTCTCCTTCCATGTTCCATTCGCGAACTGCACACGGGAAAAATTATTTTCGACAAACTTCCGTATTAGCTCAAATATTCTCGTTTTTCTCGTTCAATTTATATTGTTAGATGTATGCAGTGGGCGTAAGATGATGGCCGAATATTCTCCAAAAGTTGTCATGAAAGGTGTGTGTGTGTGGGTGTGTGTGCTTCGGCGTGGCAATCGGATTAACAGCCGTCTGGAACTAGAGTCCAAGTTCTCTATGAGAGATACGATGAGCCCCTTGGCAAACTGCAGGGCAGTTACCCATAAAACTGTCTGTATTCTACTTCATTTCTGGTTTTCAGACAGTATGTCATGTGCAGTAGGTGACCCGAATTCAAATGTCCGTGGCTGTTACGCGTCATACACGGAGGGACTAAAACGCAGACACGAGTAGTAATTATTCATGCTAGTGATGTGCAAGCCCTTATACTGTGGTGATATTCAAAAAGAAATTTATAGTGGCCATGAAAGGATTTTAACGCTGTCTGGTTATGCTTCAAAAGTAGTTACGCAGCACATGCTGTCAGATAATTGCGCGCATGTCTCTATATAGATTCGAATACGCAAATGAGCAGATAAGTGAAAGCAGCAAATGCCATTAATTTGTGTTAGCTTCGAGCTTTTAGCAAGCCGCAGTGCAACACTGCTGTTTCCCCAAGTATGTTTTTGTCTTTCACTGTAAATGCAATAGCTAAGCATCCGAAGAAGTACCATTCCATAGCACCTCGACGTTTCTTGTACGTAAAATGAACAGGACTTCGTGATGCAGTGTAACCATGCGTAACAGTCTGATGTTTATTAATAGATGCCCATGTTACTTCACCTTATTAGACGGCTAAAAATAACTACCACACACAGCTAATGCGCAAAAATTTGCAGTTGGTTTCAAACTTGATTTCATAGTGCATAACTTACACAGAATAAATTTCCTCTTGGTCGCAATTTGTCTAACCGTAGTTGGACGCGACATTCAGTTTGTTTAAGGGGCACCGGAACGCCCTATACTTGCAATGTTAAAATAACGCTTATAAATTACATCTTTCCTCACAAAGTATTTGAGGTAGGAAGTTGAACTTTTTACAGATTATTTATTGGAATATGGGCTACAACTTAACACAGGGATTTTACAAAATTTTAGTTCAGTTATTAAAGATGATTTTTTTTTTCAAATGTAATGAAAATTCACAACATTTTTTTGCAATTTTTTATTTATATATTCAAAATATACAGTTTTTGGAAAAAGGCTGTGTTAAATTATGCAGAAGGTACTGTGTTACATTTGCTGAAAGTTTGAAACAAATATGTTTGGAAGATCCTTAGAAAATATGTAATTAGTATGAGAAAATAAAAGTTTTGGGAATCGAGCGACAAAGATTGGATTAACTTTTTAGTGCATTCCAGGTCGATAGGATGGATTATCTTCATCCTCTGCAAACTCCTCCTCCAGCTTCCTCTTGTTCCTCCTCCTGTTTACTCTTGCTTGTATTTCTAGACTCTTTACAGCCCTGTCTGCAGCCCGAAGGCGTTCCTTGTCTAAAGCAAGCATCGCTCGTACCATGTTAGAACCTATCGTCTTTATTGTTTACAGTAATAACACATACCTTTGGCTTTCCAACATTTCTCCTTTTCTTAAAAGCCTTCAGAGGATTTCTAATAACTTTACTTTTACTCATTATTATACTTCAACAAAACAGAGACTCAAGAAACAGAATTAATTACGAATATTTTCGAGATAACGACAGAGTAAATAAACATGAAACAATCGACAATCACACCAGCGATATATATTGAACCATCACAGGTTAGCCACAACACATACTTTATCTCACATCACTAAAATGTACCTGATGAACACGGACGTTAATAAGAACACCATTTGACAGCAGTTTAACAGCGCCACAGTGGGTCACGCCCATGTAGAACACATTTAAAAAAAAAATTAAAAATAGTTGTAGTCTTCGGAATTGAATAACTTATATATCTATTAAAAGGTAATAGTCTGCAGATTCAGAAAACGCAAAAAAGTAAAAATTGAACTTTTCATGATTTTGAGCCTTTCCGGAGCCCCTTAAGCACCAAATGAATAAAGGAAATCATCTGCCTAGAAACAAGTGCGCAATACTTGATGTTAACAACGAATATATTGTTCTTCATAAACAAAGACATAAATTACTAGCTTACATCATCGGAACTCCAGTCCTGTATTTTCTAGCAAATTGACCTCCTCATTCTCATAAAACATAGACTGGAGAAATTAAATATAAAACAGAATGAAATGGTCTTAGAAGTCATGCAGTAACCAACTTCGTAATACTCTATGAATTCACGCCCTTTTTCGGCGTACACCAATGCATGCTAATACGCGTGAGTGGAAACTAGCGCGAGGGAGAATACGAAGTCACGGCCTAACTAAACTCAAACGGTACCACGCAGTTCGCTTAAATAAGATAAACTGAAAGTATTCAACATCATAGGTCTCCAACAGGCAAAAGTTCATCGAACGTAGCTCCAATACCAGCCACGTCTTAATACTCCAAGCCTTGTACAAGAAAGGTAATGCTACGCGAGCCAGAATGGAATGGAAGAAAATCGCTGATTTCGTTCCAACAAGGAAGGTATACTGTAGCCGAGTGCGAACAGCACACCAAAGCCAAGCTTTACCATGCATTTGTTAGGCAAGTAGTTCAAGAATGAGGCAGAATTAATATGTAATAAAGCTAACGGCTTAATATCTCAGAGATAGTTTAAAATATATATGATAGATCTTGAAGAAGATAAAACAGGCGGTGAGAAATTGAAAGAGCCATCAACAGGCACCTTGGCCGCTCTAGGTTAAGCTTTTATTGATGTTCATTTTATAACGTCCTTCCAAGACATTATCCATTCCATCCAGTTGACCTGCCTAAGTCTTTGTCGTCTGTGACAGAACCACAGTGACATCGGAAAACCTCAACGTTTATATTTTTTCCTCTCGGTAAACTTTAATTAACTATTCAAATTTCTTCCTCGTTTCCATTACCACTTGCTCAATCTACACTTTGACTAACATGAAGAGGCAACAAGTCTGGTTTACTTCCTTTTTAACCACTGTTTCCCTTGCAGGTCTTTTGACTGTATAGCTGAAGTCTGGTATCTGAACAAATTTTGCATAATTATTCACTCTCTATATTCTATGTCTGCTACCTTCATAATTTCAAAGATGTATTCTAGTCAATATTGTCTAAAGTTGCTATGTATCTAGAAACGTTGTTGTTGTTGTTGTGGTCTTCAGTCCTGAGACTGGTTTGATGCAGCTCTCCATGCTACTCTATCCTGTGCAAGCTTCTTCATCTCCCAGTCCCTACTGCAACCTACATCCGTCTGAATCTGCTTAGTGTATCCAACTCTTGCTCTCCCTCTACGATTTTTACCCTCCACACTGCCCTCCAATACTAAATTGGTTATCCCTTGATGCCTCACGACATGTCCTACCAACCGATCCCTTCTTCCAGTCAAGTTGGCCACAGACTCCTCTTCTCCCCAATTCTATTCAATACCTCCTCATTATTTATGTGATCTACCCATCTAATCTTCAGCATTCTTCTGTGGCACCACATTTCGAAAGTTTCTATTCTCTTCTTGTCCAAACTATTTATCGTCCATGTTTCACTTCCATACATGGCTACACTCCATACAAATACTTTCAGAAACGACTTGCTGACACTTAAATCAATACTCGATGTTAACAAATTTCTCTTCTTCAGAAACGCTTTCCTTGCCATTGCCAGTCTACATTTTATATACTCTCTACTTCGACCATCATCAGTTATTTTGCTCCCTAAATAGCAGAACTCCTTTACTACTTTAAGTGTCTCATTTCCTAATCTAATTCCCCCAGCATCACCCGACTTAATTAGACTACATTCTATTATCCTCGTTTTGCTTTTGTTGATGTTCATCTTATATCCTCCTTTCAAGACACTGTCCATTCCGTTCAACTACTCTTCCAAGTCCTTTGCTGTCTCTGACAGAATTACAATGTCATCGGCGAACCTCAAAGTTTTTCTTTCTTCTCCATGCATTTTAATACCTACTCCGAAGTTTTTTGTTTCCTTCACTTCTTGATTGATATACTGATTGAATAACATCTGGGAGAGGCTACAACCCTGTCTCATTCCATTCCCGATCACTGCTTCCCTTTCATGTCACTCGACTCTTATAACTGCCATCTGGTTTCTGTACAAATAATAAATAGCCTTTCGCTCCTTGTATTTTACCCCTGCCATTTTCAGAATTTGAAAGAGAGTATTCCAGTCAACATTGTCAAAAGCTTTCTCTAAGTCTACAAATGCTAGAAACGTAGGTTTGCCTTTCCTTAATCAAGCTGCTAAGGTAAGTCGTAGGGTCGGTATTCCCTCACGTGTTCCAACATTTCTACGGAATCCAAACTGATGTTCCCCGAGGTCGACTTCTACTAGTTTTTCCATTCGTCTGTAAAGAATTCGCGTCAGAATTTTGCAGCCGTGGCTTATTAAACTGATAGTTAGGTAATTTTCACATCTGTCAACACCTGCTTTCTTTGGGATTGGAATTATTATATTCTTCTTGAAGTCTTCTTCCTGAAGTCTTCTTCGCCTTTCTCATACATGTTGCTCAACAGATAGAATTTTGTCAGGACTGGCTCTCCCAAGGCTGTCAGTAGTTCTAATGGAATGTTGTTTACTCCCGGGGCCTTGTTTCCACTTAGGTCTTTCAGTGCTCTGTCAAACTCTTAACGCAGTTTCATATCGCCCATTTCATCTTCATCTACATCCTCTTCCATTTCCATAACATTGTCCTCAAGTACATCGTCCTTGTATAGACCCTCTATATACTCCTTCCACCTTTCTGCTTTCCCTTCTGTGCTTAGAACTGAGTTTCCATCTGAACTCTTATTCATACAAGTGGTTGTCTCCAAAGGTCTCTTTAGTTTTCCTGTAGGTAGTATCTGTGAGTATCTATCTTACCCCTAGTGAGGTAAGCCTCTAAATCCTTACATTTGTCCTCTAGCCGTCCCTGCATAGCCATTTTGCACTTCCTGTCGATCTCATTTTTGAGACGTTTGTACTCCTTTTGCCTGCTTCATTTACTGCATTTTTATATTTTCTCCTTTAATCAATTAAATTCAATATTTCTTCTGTTACCCAAGGATTTCTACTAGCCCTCATCTTTTTACCTACTTGATCCTCTGCTGCCTCCACTACCTCATCCCTCAAAGCTACCCATTTTCATCTACTGTATTTCTTTCCCCCATTCTTGTCAATCGTTCCCTAATGGTCTCCCTGAAACTCAGTACAACTTCTGGTTTAGTCAGTTTATCCTGGTCCCATCTCCTTAAATTCCCACCTTTTTCCAGTTTTTTCAGTTTTAATCTACAGTTCATAACCAATAGATTGTGGTCAGATTCCACATCTCCCCTTGGAAATGTCTTACAATTTAAAACCTAGTTTCTAAATTATCATTATATAATCTGAAACCTGTCAGTATCTCCAAGCTTCTTCGATGTATACAACCTTCTTTTACGATTCTTGAACCAAGTGTTAGCTATGATTAAGTCGTGCTCTGTGCAAAATTCTACCAGGCGGCTTCCTCTTTCATCTATTACCCCCAATCCATATTCACCTACTACGTTTCCTACTCTCCCTTTTCCTACTGCCGCATTCCAGTCACCAATGACTATTAAATTTTCGTCTCCCTTCACTATCTGAATAATTTCTTTTATTTCATCATACATTTCTTCAATTTCTTCGTCATCTGCAGAGCTAGTTGGCATATAAACTTGTACTACTGTAGTAGGGATGTGCTTCGTATGTATGTTGGCCATAATAATGCGTTCATATGCTGTTTGTAGTACAAGACCCACACTCCGAATTTTTTATTCACTATTAAATCTACACCTGCTTTACGCCTATTTGATTTTGCATTTTTACAACCCTGTATTCGCCTGACCAAATGTCTTGTTCCTACTGCCACCGAACTTCACTAATTCCCACTATATCTAACTTTAACCTATCCACTTCCCTTTTTAAATTTTCTAACCTACCTGCCCAATTAAGGGATCTGACATTCCACGCTCCGATCCATAGAACACCAGTTTTCTTTCTCCTGAAAACAACGTCCTCCTGAGTAGTCCCCGCCCGGAGATCCGTATGGGGGACTATTTTACCTCCAGAATATTTTATCCAAGAGGACGCCGTCATCATTTAACCGTACAGTCAAGCTGCATATAATTTTACCTATGTAACATCTCAGGTAAGACGTACTATAAGTATTGTCTCGAATTTTTCTACATTTCTCATGAATCCATAACGGTTTTCCTTCAGGTCGCCTTCAGCGAGTTTCTCCAGTATTCTGCAAAATTCGTGTTAGTATTTTTCTCCTATGGCTCATTAAACTAATGGTTTGGTAATTGCATTCTGGAGGAAGACGGTTGGAATCCCGTCAAGCCATCTATGTGTAGGTTCTCCGTGACTTCCTTAAATCGTTTAAAGCTACAGCCTGAAAGGTTCCTTTGATGGGGGCACTGTCTGTTTGCTTCCCCATCCTTTCCTAATCCGAATTTCTTCTCTAAACCTCCATCCTTCCTTTGGTTCGGTAATAAGCATACATGTCAGCACCGAGGGCATTTCGCGGGTCTCACATATTATTCATACCTGAAAGTTGGCAATACTCTTTTAGGATGTAAAGGTTGGCTACAGCGCGCATACACAAGCTCTGGAATCTAAGACATTGTTGTCGCGCCTCGCAGCGCACGGATTAACTAGTGGCAGTTTGGAGGCCAGTGTAGGAGCCCGCCTGCTGTGGTGCGCACGTGTGTTGGGCGAGGGGCCGTCGCCGAGCTGCCGTACTGCCGTGTCCGCCAGCAGCGACACAGGATTTGGTATTTAGTTGATATTTTTGATAATTTGCAGTGCGTTCATTAATTTAAAGAAAAGGGTTTGTGTATGTGTGTAGCAGCAGACGGTAATTTTGATAATGATAGGAGTTGAATTCTTAGGGGGAAACCAATGTTAGATTAAGTATTGATTTTTCTCATTGATTTCCTTTGTAATTGTCAGGGAATTGTTTCACTAGGTGTTCAATTGAGAAGTATTTCAGTCTGTCTCAAGAGTTTGATTAATTTGTAATATTGCTTTAATGCCACTGGAGGCAGATTTACAAACGAAGCGATTGTTCAAAGAGCTTCTAGCGTTTTGTTAACTGAATGAGAAAGAATCGCTTTCAGAATGTAGTCTTTTGTTTGGATTATCATTTATCGAGTTTAGATTTGACCAAACCCGTTCTCTTGAAGTATATGTAGTTGTAGTAAGCAGCAGCAGTCGCAGCAACAGCAGGAGCCGCCATACAGAACATGCATTGCACTCAGCATGAATAATAGGTTTTTTTTATGTTTTTGTTAAATAATGGAATACAGCAGATCAAGCAGTGGCAGCAGAAAGACCAAATAAGTTATTTGTTGCGCACAGGACAAAAAAATGGCGATCTAAGAAAAGATCGATCGCAGCAATGACACTGGTAGGTCCGATAATTACCAAAATGGTAACGACAATGAGCGCGTTAATTATGGAAATGCCGACCACTTTTCTCGTGGATATGACACGTTTGCGGGACGTAATGAAGGAAACGTGAGTCATGGTGTAAAAGAACACTCATCCGCTGAAAAAAATGACGAGTTTGACTATAAGCATTTTCTCACAGTTAGGAAATTTAAAATTTTTCGGAATGCTAGTAACGAAATCCATCCTCGAGAGTGGTTAGAACAATTTGACTATTCTTTACCACCAACATGGCCAATTGGCCACAAACTGGAATTCATTTGCAGTTATCTTGAAGGAGAGCCTGCAACAAGAATGCGCTCAATAGTACGTGGATGTCACACATTTGGTGATTTTTTATCACGCATTCTTATCTGCTTACTGGTCAGTGACTACACAAGATCGTGTAAAATATTACATCATTATGATGCAAAGTTATGAGCAGTCGAAATTTTCAACTCCAGTCCAATATTTTGAAAACATGATGCGCATGAACAGATATTTAACGAATCCGTACAGTCAGTCGGAATTAATTCGTATCTGTTTGACGAAACTGCCGATCAGATTACGCCACATAATTTTGGGAGGTAGGTGCAAAAATGACAACTATGAAAACACCCAAAGAGATAATAGTAATCAGTATTGGGAAAATAATAATCCGCCGCGTGACCGTAAACGCGTATGGAACTCGGACGAACCTCGCGCGCACAGGGCGGAAGAAGATGGGCGCGATATGCGGCATCAACCGTATAACACAGATCATAGACGCCAGAGAAATTATTTTTATGATCATAGGAACTTTCAGAACAGTAACAGACATCGTGGACCGCGAGAGCAAAGGCGTTATGGAAATGAAAATTATTTTACAAGGAATGGTCGTGGTAGAGACAACCGAAATTGGTGCGGACGCGCAAATTACAATTCGGAACGCGGTGCTCATGCAGAATACAGAGCATCGAGCCCACGTGATAATTATAGTCATAACAATTATGAAAACCAAAACAGTTATGATGAGGGGACAAATCAAAATTGGCAGGGTCACAGAAATTCCAATTTAGAGCGTGGCGACAATGTAGAAATCAGACCACCGAACCCAAGCAATAATTCGCGGCAACACGAGCTGGCACAACAATTAGTAGCAAAAAGGACTACAAACGAACCGTTTGTAGCGGCGGAAAGCCGACACACAAATTATGTTAACTTTGATGGACATTAGAGACACATTATTACAAGAAAATGATAACAGCGAAATTATGTATGCTCATCCAATGATAAAAATCTCGGTAGGAAATATTCTATTTTCAGCTGTACTTGATTCTGGCAGCCCTGTGAATGTAATTAGCGAGACAATGTTTAAGAAGTGTGAACATGCATCTGTTTGTCCAACCTTGCAATTATTAAAGACCAAATTAAAGGGAGTCATTCAAGGAAAGAGTGTAGACGTACGCAATCAGACTTCTTTAGTTTTCAGATGTCAAGGACATGAGTTTTCTGCAAATTTCTTAGTAGTCCCTCTTTTATCAACAGAAATGATTTTGGGTGTGGAATTCCTACGTGAATATAAAGCAATGTTAAACTTTTGTAATGCTGAAGTCATGTTACGAGTACACCAAATGCTAGTTAGGCTTAAATTTCAACGATGGTTAACAAAGGAGGATGAGAAAGTGACTTATCTGCATTTTCTCTTTCCGCTTGAGGCACAACAATCAATGAATTTGTCTAATAGTTGAACAGATAACATCACTACGTTTTACTGTGAAACAGAACAACCCATTAATACAGAACAATTAATTAAAAGGAAAGTTTACCGAGACGAAGTAGATCCTAATGCAGGCACTGATGAGTTATTTGAAATATTACAAACAAATTGTGAAGTTTTTTCTCACAAGACAGGAACAATACGTAATTTTCTCTATGAATTCAAGATCAAGAAAGCTGTAGACAGAAGAAAGAAGCTGCATAATCCACGAGTCTACGTCAAGAATTTACAGATAGGTCAAAAAGTATTGCTTAGATCACATTGACTATCTCATAAGGGAAAATATTTGAGTAGGAAGCTTTACTTGGTGTATGAAGGACCCTTCCGTATACGACGCATTGCACACACAAACATGTTAAGTCCCATAGTGCTCAGAGCCATTTGAACCATTTGAACCACACACAAACGCTGTGGAATTTGAGACAATACGAACACATAAATCGCGAGGTCTTCATCGCTCATCACATTAAAATTTTCAAGGAATAAGGCCGTAGGGGTTTACTGATCTTTAGTAAATATATGTTTGACAAGCATAGGTGTCCCAGCCGTTGCAGTATATTCTTCCGATTTTAGTTTTCAGTACTGTTTCATAATCTTTGACTAACCTGTTTATCTATTAATCTTTTACTATCAATCTATCCTGTGTAAAAGACCAAGAATGAATGATTATGAATAATTTGTATTGTTTGAGAGAATGAGAACTTTGCAAAGGACATTTCTGACGAGAGGATTATACCAGCTGTTGACATCTTGCGACTGTTCACTGAAACAATGAAATTTCCGTGACTTATTTGAAGGAAAATGCATGAAATAATTATGTACGTTTTTTATGGAGAAATAACATGAAATAACAGAAACTGTTGACATTTTATTCCGGTAAAATATAGTGTACAAGTGGCTCTGAATTGAGAAGGTATATTTGATGGGTAATAGTATAATTAGGAAACCTTCGAACTGAAACTTGTTCTGATTTATGAAGTAGTTTGAAGAGTGATGATTTATGTGGATTTTTCGTGTTTATTAGTTTTCCAGGTAAGGCGTATTCGGATTTATGGACCACTCATGATTAGTGTGACACAATGAGGGAGCACTTTGCAGACATTTATAGAACAACAGAAGGTAAGAAAGATACACTTCTAAACAAAGAAACCCACAACGGTATTCTATGAAGGAAGATATAGCTTATACACATTTGTGTAAAATTTAAGTCACAGTAATGTTAACGTAGAGTACACACTTACTTAAAATCTAAGTCACAGAAAAGTTAAGACATGGGTATTAGTCACTAAAGGGGTTCTGATACAAATACACAGCAAAGTGTTGAATTATGTGATGAATGAGTGCCAAGAATATTTTTTTTTTTTTTTTTTTGCTCTGTGAAATTGTGGAATGGTAAGAATGATAGTGTTGTTTCTCTTCTTATTGTTGTTAAGGTTGACTTTATTGCATTTCTTACAGGAAACATGATCGCAACGGAAGTTTTCTCCATTGCAGAAACGAAACCACTTAACGTATCGTAATTTTGTGTAGTAGACGATATTTTCAGATCAGAGCGTAGCACACTTACCGTTAAGGGTCGCGAGAAGGAAGACATTCCAGAAACAATCGGCTGTGCCAAAACAAAATGACAGAGCTATGACCTAGATAATTATATCGTGCATTAAACGATTGCTTTTCTCTTTCCAGAGTGAAATGACTCTTACGCCAAGAGGGGAGAGTATTTGTCATATTTTAGGAATGTGTAAATAGTAGTGTAACATAAGTCAATTTAATATTTATCTTGTGTTTTTCTATTTCATGATTGTAATTTAGTGATGTAGTGCCGATTCCAGCATGAGGTTAATTGGAAGGTGATGGTTTTTCTCTTGTCATGTCATAAATTTATTTCTTGTCAGCTTGATGAATGAACCAATTTCTTTCAGTCTCTTCTGGACAGATGGAGGGGTTTTGTGTGTTGTATTTTGTGAATAATCTATTTTTTATTATGTACTTTAGGTTGTTTCTTATTCTTGTTCTTTGTGACCCTCCTATGTATGGCCACACAGATTCATACAAAGACTAGGAAGGCCTCCAAACAGAGACAATGAGGATTGAGACGCTATACCACAGACATCGACATTTGACATCAGAAATATTGACAGTCATTACAGACTAATAATTATAAATTTGGTATAACTTAGTAATTAGAGTGTAAAAATTCTGACGCAAAGTCACGTAATTATTCACTAAATTTTGTAGATATTCATGAACTGATTTGGCGAGCCGTTGGCTAGACTTTTTCTAAATGATTCTGTAACTTTTATTATATATAATAGCATCACTATGGAATTACTTCTCCATTTGTAGGATTATTTAAATATTTTATAACCAAAATGTACGTAACAATTATTGTAACAAATATTGTAACATTCTTTTTCAGCATCACTAGTAATGTAAAAATAGTAGGTAATTAGAGTTCGACAGCACAGGATTTATGCCTTGAAATAAAAATGATATTTTTTTGTGTGGTCCCACACTTGTAGTGATTCGTGGTCAGAATCAAAACTTTGCCACTGTTATTGGCCAAACTAATCATAAGAAAATTAACTTGCCACCGTGTGGTGAGGTTCATATTATGACTGAATTTAAAAATACATGCCACAAATTGGTGATTGCTGTGGCGAGAAATTTAAGGAAAATTGACTTTGCCACCGTGTGGTGAGCCTCACATTATTCATGACTTGAGATATATGCCACAAATCTGTAATTGCTGCGGCAATAGAGTTAAAGAAATTATTTAAATGAGCTCAGAGCTCACATGCCTGTTTATATGATATAATATTATTCCTTGCTTATTTCTGTAATTAGGTTAGAGATATCGTATTTTAAAGGGAGAATCAATTTTCTATAAAATATGACGTTTTCAGTATACAGTAATACTCGAGCGAGACTTGTACTACATATGTTTGAGGAGGTACTTATGCAATAACGCAGTGATGTGTGGTCGTCAGTGGACACGAGGTCCCGGAGTCTGCCAACACCGTCAAACTGTGTCATCCGAGGAGAATGGATGTTGCGTATGGTTGTAAGTGGACACAAGGTCCCTGAGTCTGCCTACGTTGTCAAACTGTGTCACCAGAGGAAAATTTGACTTCAGGTGTGGTTGTCAGTGGATATGAAGTCCCTGAGTCTGCCTACACCGTAAATTAACTGATGTTGGAATATTAGTGTGGTTGTCAGTGGATATGAAGTCCCTTAGTCTACTGCACTTAAAAACATGTAGACCTGGTTTCTTTTGACCAGAGGGAACTGCGAGCATAAAAACATACAGTATCATGTAGTCAGACCACTACTGATTAATGTCATGGAAACGTAAGTGCCCAAATGCAGATAATAAAATATTATTTTTTACTGGTTATTATGTTATATTAGCTTATTGAAGACTATTCCATGCTTAAGTAGTTACCGTTACACACCTGTTAAAGCTTATATGATCTTTTTTATCTACTTAGAAACTTGTTATATTTCATTTGATGTTTTCTTATTACATACATACTAGGCGAGCAACATTTTATATAATTTTTGTAAAAGGAGCCATGTTTTCTCCTTTCCAATCAAATATTCAAGCAACATTTCTGCCATTTTGTATAAAATTTTAACATTTTTCTCTTGCCTATATGCCATGCAAGAAAATTTTCGTCCTTTTGTAAAAAAAAAATTTACTTAGATGCTAAGCAAGAAATACTTTGTCATTGGGTATAAATTGTAACATTTTTTCTCTCTGCCTAATTTTTTCGTCGTTTTGTAAAAAAAAAAAAAAAATTACTGTTTGTTCCTTGCCAACATGTTAGGCAAGAATCACCCCGCAAAATTTTCAAAAATGAGGTTGGCGGTTATGAGAGTTGGCAATACTCTCTTAGGATGTAAAGGTTGGCTACAGCGCGCATACACAAGCTCTGGAATCTCAGATATTGTTGTCGTGCCTCGCATCGCACGGATTAACTAGTGGCAGTTTGGAAGCCGGTGTAGGAGCCCGCCTGCTGTGGTGCGCACGTGTGTTGGGCGAGGGGTCGTCGCGAGCTGCCGTACTGCCGTGTCCGCCAGCAGCGACACAGGATTTGGTATTTAGTTGATATTTTTGATAATTTGCAGCGCGCTCATTAATTTAAAGAAAAGGGTTTGTGTATGTGTGTAGCAGCAGACGGTAATTTTGATAATGATAGGAGTTGAATTCTTAAGGGGAAACCATTGTTAGATTAAGTATTGATTTTTCTCATTGATTTCATTTGTAATTGCCAGGGAATTGTTTCACTAGGTATTCAACTGAGAAGTATTTCAGTCTGTCTCAAGAGTTTGATTAATTTGTAATATTGCTTTAATGCCACTGGAGGCAGATTTACAAACGAAGCGATTGTTCAAAGAGCTTCTAGCGTTTTGTTAATTGAATGAGAAAGAATCGCTTTCAGAATATAGTCTTTTGTTTGGATTATCATTTATCGAGTTTAGATTTGACCAAATCCGTTCTCTTGAATTACATGTAGTTGTAGTAAGCAGCAGCAGCCGCAGCAACAGCAGGAGCCGCCATACAGAACATGCATTGCACTCAGCATGAATAATAGGTTTTTTTATGTTTTTGTTAAATAATGGAATACAGCAGATCAAGCAGTGGCAGCAGAAAGACCAAATAAGTTATTTGTTGCGCACAGGACAAAAAAATGGCGATCTCTGTAATAGTAAAGTTAACAAGAGTACAAGCACGAGATTTTCAGTAGAAAACACGAGATAAGAAGATAGAGCTCGCGACTTTCATACCAGGTGGAACAGTTCTGACATGGCCCGCTCTGCCAAGAGCCTCAACAATTCTGAGCGAATTCTGTCCACTCTGGAGCCTTGGTTCGACTCAGATCGTTCACTGCTCGCTCAGTATCTTCTCGCAGTATCATGTCTCCCATCTTACCCCATCTACTTCTAGATAGAGATATCTATAATACTGACTACAACGATTTTTCCCTTTAAACACTCTCTCATAAACCCTCCACTTTTGTACATTCCAGTCTTTGCTTAGTATAGATTTGCGATTTGAGCTCCACTTAGGGCACCCAAGAGGAATAGTCAACATTTAGGGATATGGCAAGAACGATCATTCGAAGCAAAAACGTCCTTCAAATATGGGTTCTAAAATGCTTTCCCTAAGAGCTGGGAGCACTTCTTCATCTCTGATACTGTGAAACAAATCTCTTCTACTGCAGGCTCTATGCTTCCCATGCTTTGGTAGGAGGTAATACGGACCAAAACAAGAAAAAATTGTCTAGTACACATGGTCTCTAACGTGCCTACCGTAACAGCACTTGTTCAGTAAAAGAGATGTTCCACAATAGCGAAGATATACTAGACCTCATAGCTGTTAAGGTATCCACTTTAGACTCCATGTTTACTGGACAGTTTTTTCTTGTTTTAGACTACTGTACCACCGCCCACAAAATATGGAGAGCAGAGAGCTTGCAGAAGAATGGATTCGTTTCACTGAATTGAAGTAGAGGAATTGCTCATAACTCTTAAGCCTTGGATTTTATAGTGCGTGTTTACTCGACTTTTTAGCTTCAAATGATCGCTCCTGCAGTGAGTAAACTGAGCCCTATGCAAAATTCCACCAGGCGGCTTCTCCTTTCCATCCTCTAGCCATGTCCATGGTCCTACTTTCTCCTGCTTTCTCAGCTCATCCTTTTCCAACTATCAAATTCCAGTTGTCTGTACAGTGAATGATTCGCTTATATAGTGCTACATACCAACAACTGCTGAACAACCATAGCATGCTGTATCACTCTTCAGCCCGAATACTGATTTCAAGTGGATATACGGGCCAGTCCGTCGTATGCAGGTCTCTTCAGCTCTGCCTACGATCCCTAGAATCTGCTCACTGCAGCGAACCTTTGGCTTCTGTCTACAATCTCCCCTCCCCCTTACCCCCTCCCATCGTCCTGTCGCCACCCGAGACACATTTCCGTTCGTTACAAAATCGGCTACTTCTTGGTAACTTCAGGCTGCGTCCTATAAACCTGTCCTTCGTTTAATTAATTTGTGCCATACGGCACTATCCCTCACATTCCGATGCAATATTTCCTCATTAGGAGTCGATGTTAACACATAACCTTTAACATTCTGCTGAAATACCACTATTCAAAATCTCCTCTTCTCATTTTGCGTGTACTGATCATCGTTCACGAATTACTTAAAATCCAAACAAATACTCCCAGAAAGGGCATTGTAACACTGAAATTCTTATTCCATGTAAGCAAATTTCTCTTTTCGACAAACGCTTTTATAGCTGTTGCCAATCTTTACGTCATATCCTCTTCGCTTCTGCCATCATCAGTTACCAAATGTCCAAATATTCAAACTTTTGTATTAGCTGTAGTCGTTTTCCGTCTATGACAAAATTACCATCCCATCAGAAAAACCAGTGATTTTATTTCTTTACTCTGACCTTTCATCGGCACCTTCATCCACATACATACGATGAGTATGTTCCCGACAAAGGGTCCGCCGAACCTCCTCAAGCTGTCTCTCCGTTCCACTCCTTAACATCACGAGGGAAAACGAATATTTCTGTGTTGGGCGCTGATTTGTCTTACTTTATTAGATGGTTTCTTTCCCAACGCAGACAAGCGCCAAAAAGAGGAAGTTGGTGATATAAGATATGCTAAATGATCTCACCGCAAGGAAAAATGCCTACCTTTTAATGACTTCCAACACATCATATCCACCCTATGATATCGGTGACACTCTCTATTTCACGATAGTTCGAAACGACCTGCCTGTCTTTGAACTTGTTCGACGCCGTCCTTCACTCCTATCTGTTGCACATCCCAAACCGCGCAGAAGTATTCCAGGACCAGACTGACAAGTGCAGTGTAGGCTGTCCCTTCAGTATACCTGCTGCCTCTTCTAAATTGTTAGCCTTCCCCACAATATTATCTGTCTGATCGTGCCAATTTAAGTTATTTGTAATTATAACCAGTAACTATTCAGTTTACAATCCTTAGATTTGTGTGATTTATCGTGTAAACGAAATTTAGCAGATTCCTTTCAGTACTCATGTGGATGAAGTTACACTTTCTATTATTTACAGTGAATTGAAATTTTTCACACCATACTTATGTATTGTCTAAATCATCCTGAAACAATCTAAGAGGGCTTCTTAGATTTCCTTTTACATCTCTTATTTAGATCATGAACAGAAAAGGGTCTATAAAACGTACTTGAAGAACGCAAGATACCACTTTCGCTGTAGTCGATTACTTCCCGTCAGTTACTAGAAACAGTGATCTTTCTGATAGGAAGTCACAAAGCCAGTCGCACAATTCCGCAGGAACGCAATTCGATTACAAGTCGCTTATGACGGACGGTGTCGAAAGCTTCAAGCAAATTTAGAAATGCAGAAACAATCTAAGATCCCCAGTCGATAGCACTCATTAGTTGCTGAGAATAAAGAGCTAGTTGTGTTTCATGAGAGCGATGTTTCCCGATTTCGCGTTGGCTATGTGGCAATATATCGTTTTAGTCGAAGTAATTAGTAATGTTCGCACACAGTATATGTTCCAAAATCCATTAGTAAGTCAACGTCAGTATATGCGTCTGTAATTCAACGGATTACTCGTATTTCTTTTCTTAGGTTTTGGTGTGACTTGTACAATTTTCCAGTCTTTAGGGTTTGTATACTACTGTTGAGTATGGAGCTATTGTACCAGCATACTCTTAGAGGAACCTAATTGGTTTTAGCGTCTCATATTCTAAGTTCCTGATCATCCGAGAGAACATGCCTTTATCAAGTCCTTTAAGCTGCTTCGCTACGCCGAGGATGCCTACTTTTAAAAACTAAACTCCGTCCGAACAGGCGTTGGAAGGCCAAACGGTACCGACCGGCCGCCGTGTCGTCCTCAGACCACAGGCGTCACTGGATGCTGATACGAAGGGGCTCTCCCGACCGTATGTCAGTTTACATGCCTACTTTTAAGTTAAATTGGCAGCTGTTCTTGATTCGAATTCTGAAACATTTACATTGGGTTCTTCGGTCTTATTTCGTTTTCAAACTTTGTCTTTGGTTTCCTCCAACATTTGCTTTATGTACAAGCTGAATAACATCTGATAACGCAGTCTCACTAGCTCCACAATTACCGTCAGTCTTTCAGATCGTTGGAGTTTTATACGAGGGTAAGTCAATTATTATCAGCAATTTAGTTATATTTTTGTTTATTTTTGTAGTACTGTCGTTTTACGTTGATGACGCATGCTTTGTTTATTTGTTGTTATATATTTGCAATTTTGAAGCTGCTAGGTTAGTTTCGTTATCGCTGCCGTGCTGTTAATCATGGCTGCTCCGCTGTCTATTTGCACCAAAGAAGAGCAACGTTCAGTGATCCGTTTCTTGTGATCGGATGGCATATTAGGGGCCGAAATTCATCGAAGACTTTCGTTACAGTACGGGAACAGTGTTTTGCCACAACGGAAAGTGTACGAATGGATTGAAAAATTCCTAAATGGTCACAAAAGTGTTACGCACGGTGAAGGAGCCGAACGACTGCTTAGCGCCACAAATTAAGAAACCATTGAGCGCTCACGTGAAATGATTCTCTTAAACAGACGGTTAAATATTGAGGAAGTGGCACATAGACTGCAAATTAGTCACGGTTCTTACTACGAAATGATTCACAACAGTCTACGGTTTCATAAAGTTTGTGTAAGATGGGTCCCAAAACAACTCACACAGTTGCATAGATAAATGCTCTTGGACATCTGCAAAAAACATTTGGATCGCTAACGTAATGAAGAGGACAACTTCTTAGACAGGATCATTACTGGTGACGAAACATGGATCCATCATTACTAGCCGGAGAGTAAACGGCAGAGTATGGAATGGAAACATCCAAATTCGCCGTGCAAGAAAAAGTTCAAGATCCAACAGTCTGCAAGAAAACCGATGCCTACGGTCTTTTTGGGAAGCACAAGGTCCAGTACTCGAACATTATGCGGAAAGGGGCACAACGCTTAACAGTGTACGTTACAGTGAGATGCTTACTGCCAGACTAAAGCCTGCAATTCGGAGCAAACGCCGAGGATTGTTGTCAAAATGTTTTGAAACTCAAAAGTACTAGATTATCCTCCGTATAGTCCCGATCTTGCCCCTTCTGACTGTCACTTGTTTGGTGAACTCAAACAGGCATTAACGGGCCGTCGATTTGCCTCGAATGAAGCAGTGGAAGAAGCGGTGCATTCCTGGCTCGCAGCTCAACTGAAAACCTTCTTTTATGGGGGCATCAGGAACCTTGTACAACGATGGACCAAGTGCATTGAAACGCAAGGAGACTACGTTGAAAAATGATGGTCTTGTAAGTTTCTTATTTGAATACAATAAAATTTTATAACTACTTTGCGCCGGCTGATGTGGGCGAGCGGTTCTAGGCTCTTCAGTCTGGAACCGCGCGACAGCTACGGTCGTAGGTTCGAATCCTGTCTCGGGCATGGATATGTTTGAGGTCCTTAGGTTAGTTAGGTTTAAGTAGTTCTGAGTTCTAGGGGACTGATGACCTCAGATGTTAAGTCCCATAGCACTCAGAGCCATTTAACTACTTTGCGGATAATAATTGACTTACCCTTGTACCTGCATTCTGGTGTTTGTACTACCTATACTTGGTCCTTTTCTTCCTGTGTTTTCTTCCTGAAAACTTCATAATACCAGAAAGACACATACAGTCAATATTGTTAAAAATTGTTCCCATATTTACAAACGTGGGCTGGCCATTCTCCAGTCAATTTTATAAGGCGACGTGATGTGCTGTTATATCTCCCTGAACTCAACTGATCTTCCCTTATGTCGTCTTCTGCAGGTCTTTCTATTTTTTGTGTACAAACAGTGTCTTTGTTTTGCAACCATGGCTTAATAAAATGGCACTCTGCTTATACACTACTCAACACGTGCCCTCAGTGGTGAACGTATGTTCGTTTTGTTATATTATTCTTGAAGTCTGGTGGCGCTTCAATTGTCTCAGATTTGCTACAGGCCAGCTATAACACTGAAGGGTAGTTTAGAATTGTTGTATCCCATATTACACAGTCAGCTCGTCAAACAATCTTTTTTCTAACTGACTGTATTCTACAGCCATGTTTGGCGCCGTATGATGATATACAGTTAGCCAGTACTTTAAGCCACGCAAAGTAGACAGTGAAAAGAGTGAAAAAACGTTGTCAGAGGTGATTTACAATGTGAGCAATCACTCATTCACTTTCGCTACGTACATTTTCCCAAAACGTCAAGTTATTACTTGTCATTAGGCATCTTAGGTATGAGGTCTTAATGGAAACCATCGGGATTAGCTGACGGTTGTTTAACACAGGTATGAGGGCTACAGATACGTGTGTTTACCGCACCGTGGTCAGAGAAGAGATAATTCATCTTATTAAGTTGCTGCCTCGAAGTCAGGATACTGAAAAAGATTAAAAATGCAGCCATGGCCAGGACTGCAGCCACTTCCACACCCAGACCCCAATCTCGGTCCTGGACATTTCTCCAGTGAGCAATTACCGAGCGTACGATCGGCATGGAAAACGAGCGCAAAGCCAGAATACCATCCGCTTGCAGTGAGGTCCGCAGCTGCGATGCTGTACAGACCTCCAGCTGTTCGCTGTGTTGACACCATCTGTACCTGTAGTGTGAATGCAGGTCTGGGACTGTGGACCTCGGAGACAAAACGTAACACGGCCGACTCCCTTCATCAGCAGTTAGGTCTGATATCCTGTCTATCAGGATAGGGGCTTAGCTAGCCTCCCACATCCCTTGTCATGATCCAGCTCCTTTCTGTTATGTATTTTTGAACTTTTTAATACTGTTTGCAAAACTAGTAGGTGCTGTATTTTCCAGCCACAACAATATTGCATTTCTTTCATTTTTTGGTAGCTTTTACGAGACAATCACATGAGCATCTCAAAAAACGTCGTAACCGGTTTCGAAGAGCAAGATCTGTGACTTCTTCTAACTACACTTACAAACGAAGTTCTGCTGGATCACTGGAGATAAATTCAGGAAAATTTATGCATCGATTGGTATGATGTTGAATCATCACTATTTCTTTGCTATCTCTACACTAAGCTTATTTATTAAAAAAAAAGAAAACTATATTTAGTCCGACTTGGAGCCACCACATTTCGTAGTAAATAAAAAAAATTCTTTTAAGGCGTTGTCACCTAACTATCATATTCCTCGTAAAATCTCATAATATGACACTATCCACGATTCTGTTAATGAAAGGACGCAATCTTGTACATTACGGTATTCCCAAGCCTGGCTCCGACCTCATACCTATGATAAAAACTCACAATGACCATATTCTGTAGATCAAGGAGCGTACTTTAACTCTGCACAATCAATGTAAGAATCGCAGCTGTCACCCATTCCCCACCTGCTGCCTTGTCTCTACCGATGTGTCCCACCCTCTCTGCATCTCCACACCTCTCCCAAAGAAACTTCCAGCGTTCTCTGTCCAGTATGATGTACTTCGCCCTGATAGTTATATCCTTCCTTCCAACTCCTCTACACTCTTCTTCCTCTCCGCTCCTCCCTATGGCTCCCTCATGTGCCCCTCCCCCTCAGTTGTTTCCTCCCTCCTACTCACCCCTGTCCATCTCATCTCCCCATTCCCAGTCCTTGCGCTCCTTCCTAGATTGCTCCCTTCCCCACAATCTCTGTCTCCTGCCCTTCGGTGTGCTAACGGCTCCCATCTTTCGCCCCTTCTTCCCCCCTCCTCCACTGAACCCCCATCTCTTTCCTCCCTTGGCAGGTCCTTCCAGTTTTAATACTATGAACGCCATTTTTAATTGTGCCCTTTGTGCTGACAATGTTTATATGCTACATCTCCATAGAGTGCCATTTTAATTATATGTGGATTCTATGCAGATGTGTCTCGCTTCACTGCTCCTTTTTTGTCTATTTTAACTCCAATTGTGTCCCTTCACATGTGTCAACATCACCTATTAGCCCCATATTGTTTGTATTTTATGTTTCTCTTATGGTAGTCTCTAGAATCTTTTGCCTGAAGAGCGGCGTATTGTGCCGCTGCCAGCCTGCCCTTGCCCACATGGGGCAGGAGCACAAAATAACAGCAAAGAAAAAATATCTAGCGAGATATGACTGAAATTACTAAAGGCTCTAACCAGCTGAAATGGGGACTGCACACTTCTGCAATCCTCCAAACCTACAAAGCCCTAATCCAAACCATCCACTGCTACTTGCATGGGGCATGGCCCTCCGTTCCTACCACCTTTTATCATGCTCTACAGATACTTGAATTCTCTGCACTCCATCTGGCCTTTCAGATCTACTTATCCTCTGCCACCCACATTTCCTACCAACTTCCAGAATTCCCCAGCCTGCTCTTCCATCTTGAATACCTCTGAATATCATAAGTTACCCGTGAACTTGACACTATTCACGCCATACTCACTGATGCAGCTACTCCACCGCACTCTACCATCACATTCCACCAACACGACACCTCGACATTCTCCACATCCTCTCCCAGCTCAACTTTAATCTCTTTCCCTTACCCAACCATGTAATCCACCCATGCCTTTTCGGGGTTCTCTTCCCCTCCAATCCTCTATACCCATTTCATAAGTATTGGTTCATCCCTCTCCACTCTTCCCCCAACTGTCCTCCAAAAAGCCACCCACAGAAACCCACCCCCCTCCCCAACGCATTATCTATACATTCTACATTCTCCATTCCCATGATACCCTTCTGACAGATTACACTTCCACATCCCTTCACACATCGATGTATCTATTTTAATCAGTCACATATGGGCCTTTCCGTTGTTTATCTATCTTTGTGTGTGACACTCATTTTCTATCCATCTGAACCTTTATTTCAATTTATCATTGGATCAGCCTTTTATATTTTTAACTTATGCAACTGACAATGTGTATCTTACTGTATAAACAGTTTTTTTCTCAACGTCCTACTTTTATAATGTTTTAAAAAAATTTTCCTCTCATATGGCGGCAAATTGTATCCACTAACAGCCCACGCCTTGCCCATATGGGGCAGGGGGAGGTGGGGGGAAGAAATAACAATAAAGAAAGAAAAAGCTAGCCGGAGCTGGAGCTGTCTCTGACAAACCCCAGCAATTCTTCATTTCTTTTATCTTTTATATTTTTTACGACTCACGGAGATAATAATTTCACAGTACCTTATTCAGTGTCAACAAAGCTCCAAACTTCAGCCAAAAGGCACGCAATTAGCAGCGAGCAATTTCTGCAGCATTGTCAATTACTTTGCACCATGTGGCGTCAGTGTGGGGTCGACCAGAGGCTTGTCGAAACCAGTTCCTGCACTCTTTTAGACACGGCCAGTTATCGATTCGAGGTTATTTTCAGACAACCACCAGTTGCGGCTGGGACAAGGGACAGGTCTTCACCCGAAAGCAGAGTAAAACCTCCCAAAAATCTTGGTCGGACTAAGGGACTGAAACTATTTTAATTTATCTCTGGAACGAAGTTCTTCATTGTCGAAAACATAATTCGATATTTCGTGAATGTGTGTATGCAGGGGTTGGACAAAACTGTGGAAATAGCAACAACAGAACACATTATCATCTCTTACATCCTGTAGGAAACCCATTGCCTCTAAAAACAGCTTTCAGCGGAATCTTACACCATTTTCCCCGTTAAACAATGGCAACTACAGGTAACAGTGATGGAAGTGGATAGTCATGGACCATTCTCTCGGCAGCAGACAACCAACTCAGTAA
This sequence comes from Schistocerca cancellata, assembly GCF_023864275.1. Lineage (NCBI taxonomy): Eukaryota > Metazoa > Arthropoda > Insecta > Orthoptera > Acrididae > Schistocerca > Schistocerca cancellata. The sequence continues at coordinate 65,403,622 of NC_064631.1, read as the reverse complement.
TATGGAACCACCTTCAGTGGCCAGGAGAGATGTGACATCTCGTCCTCGTGCTCACAAAAGCGTGCGAGCAGTGCCAACAGGTTACCTGTCATCTTGGAACACAACGTCACCATTGGTGACGAAACACTGTACTATATGATGGACTTGATTAGCCAAAATGGCAGGAATTCCAGCTTGCCCTGCGATTCCCACCTTATGCAGCTAGTTTCATGTTGTTTTGGTGATGACAGGGTTCGTAAATAGGATGCTGAACTGTCTTCGAATACGCCTGGAGCTTATTGTTGCAGTGGAGATGTATGTATTTTAATGTCTTTTACTTAGCCCTTGTTGAAGTTACATTCAGGTTCTGCTGTGGATTAGCCCACAGTTGTGATGCTAGCCACGAGTGCTGTCGCAGGTTTGTTTCACCAACTGATTGCAATTGGGCCAGCATTGACTTGCACAGTTGGCATGTTCTTCGAGTAAGATTTGCAATTTTATGTATAATGCGAATGTCCTTATGCATTATGATATTAATTTAGAAAGCTAGACTGTTTCTATGAATTTTACAAGACTCTTGGAAACTGTTAGTTGGCTTATGACAGAATTCTTACCAAATAAAAATATTTGTTTGGGAATGATAAATGACCCATCAAATTGGGTCACGCTTCCACGTGTTATCCTTAAATTAACCCCGATCATTGTTCTGGGTCTCACTTGCTACAATCCATCGATACTAAAATATACGGTAGCGGTCACGCGCAGGCGGGTTGTGAGCTCTCTCCTTGCTGCACTGCTTTGAAGCTTATAGTCTCACAGTGCACGCAGCACATACGTTGGTATGAATGTAATCGAGAACTTCCATGTTTTAGTCTACTATTATTATTATCATTATTGTGAAGCTTCATATTCTCTCGACTATTTTTTCCTATGGTCTGTGAACTGCTTGTGTGATGCCTCCAGAGGACGTCAACCTCTTCCATCATCTTGGAATGCACTGCTTTTTATCTGAGACAAGAGACTCGCACAGGCTTCGGTCATATCCACCTGTAGCACGCAGAAACCTCCTGAGGAGGGAGTATATAGAGGGTTTATACGATGGCGAAGTACCTGAGAGCAATGTTATGGAAGCGGAAGAGGACTTAGGTGAAGATGAAATGAGAGATATGATACTGCATGAAGAATTTGACACAGCACTGGAAGACCTAAGTAGAAACAAGGCCCCAGGAGTTGACAACATTCAAGTAGAACTACTGATGGCCTTGGGAGAGCCAACTCTGGCAAAATTATACCATCTAGTGAGCAAGATGTATGAGCAGGCGAAATACTCTCAGATTTCAAGAAGAATATAATAATTCCAATCCCAAAGAAAGCAGTTGTTGACAGGTGTGAAAATTACCAAACTATAGTTTAATAAGTCACAGCTGCAGACGAATGGAAAAACTGGTATGAGCCGACCTTGGGGAAGACCAGTTTGGATTCCGTAGAAATGTTGGAACACATGTGGCAATACTGACCGCACGTCTTATCTTAGAAGATAATTTAAGTAAAGGCAAACTTACGTTTCTAGCATTTGTAGACTTAGAGAAAGCTTTTGACAATGTTGACTGTTGACTGGAATACTCTTTCAAATTCTGATGGTGGCAGGGGTCAAATGCAGGGAGCGAAGCGCTATTTACAATTTGTAAAGAAACCAGATGGCAGTGGTAAGAGTAGAGGGGCACGAAAGGGAAGCAGTGGTTGGGAAGGGAGTGAGACGGGGTTCTAGCTTATCCCCGATGTTATTCAGTCTGTATATTGAGCAAGCAGTAAAGGAAACAAAAGAAAAATTCGGAGTAGGAATTAAAATACATGGAGAAGAAATAAAAACTCTGCTGTTTTCCGATGATATTGTGATTGTCAGAGTCAGCAAAGGACCTAATTAAACAGAATGGTCAGTGTCTTGAAAGGAAGCTTTACGATGGACATCAGCAAAAGCTAAACGAGGGTAGTGGAATGTAGTCTATATCAGGCGATGCTGAGGGCATTAGATTGGGAAATGAGACACTTAAAGAAGTAAATGAGTTTTGCTATTTGGGCAGCCAAATAACTGATGATGGTCGAAGTAGGTAGGATATAAAATGTAGACTGGAAATGGCAAGGAAAGCGTTTTTGAAGAAGAGAAATTTCTTAACATCAAGTATAGAATTAAGTGTCAGGAAGTCTTTTCTGAAAGTATTTATATGGAATGTAGCCTTGTATGGAAGCGAAACATGGAGGATAAATAGTTTAGACAAGAAGAAAATAGAAGCTTTCGAAATGTGGTGCTACAGAAGAATGCTGAAGATTAGAGGGTAGACCACGTAACTAATGAGGAGCTACTGAAGAGAACTGGGGAGAAGAGGAATTTGTGGCACAACTTGACTAGAAGAAGGGATCGGTTGGTAGGACATGTTCTGAGGCATAAAGGGATCAGGAACTTAGTATCTGAGGGAGACCAAGAGATGAATACACTAAGCAGATTCAGAAGGATGTAGGGTGCAGCAGTTACTTGGAAATCTTGCAGAGGATAGGGTAGCATGCAGAGCTGTAACAAACCAGACACTGAGCTGAAAACGACAACGGTAACAATGGTTAAACCAATGTAAACAGGCTGAGTCTTGTTTTTAATAGTGACTTTAGAGGAAAGAGCGTATTTCAACATGCCTGACTAAAGATATCGCTTTATAATATAGGTAACATAAAGCAGCGTTTGCAGTACCTTATGATGACCAGTTTGAAACCGTCCTTTTATTACCACTTTTTGCTGCCAGTCAGAAAAGAGCCGAGAATCCTTTCTTTAACACGTTTTAAAACACGTTTTAAATGCAGCAACTCAGCGCTACATCGATAGAGACGATCCTGTAAATCTGTATCCTTTCGCCAAAGTATTTTATTTCTGTTCCTATAAATTCTAATTGTTGGCGGAAGCACGCGTTGTCGTATTCACATCAGTGTGTGTTTTCACTGTTAACGTTTTGTCTAGCAGCAATTTCTTCATAGCTGGAAAAATATTTACCTATAAAATACACTCCTGGAAATTGAAATAAGAACACCGTGAATTCATTGTCCCAGGAAGGGGAAACCTTATTGACACATTCCTGGGGTCAGATACGTCACATGATCACACTGACAGAACCACAGGCACATAGACACAGGCAACAGAGCATGCACAATGTCGGCACTAGTACAGTGTATATCCACCTTTCGCAGCAATGCAGGCTGCTATTCTCCCATGGAGACGATCGTAGAGATGCTGGATGTAGTCCTGTGGAACGGCTTGCCATGCCATTTCCACCTGGCGCCTCAGATGGACCAGCGTTCGTGCTGGACGTGCAGACCGCGTGAGACGACGCTTCATCCAGTCCCAAACATGCTCAATGGGGGACAGATCCGGAGATCTTGCTGGCCAGGGTAGTTGACTTACACCTTCTAGAGCACGTTGGGTGGCACAGGATACATGCGGACGTGCATTGTCCTGTTGGAACAGCAAGTTCCCTTGCCGGTGTAGGAATGGTAGAACGATGGGTTCGATGACGGTTTGGATGTACCGTGCACTATTCAGTGTCCCCTCGACGATCACCAGTGGTGTACGGCCAGTGTAGGAGATCGCTCCCCACACCATGATGCCGGGTGTTGGCCCTGTGTGCCTCGGTCGTATGCAGTGCTGATTGTGGCGCTCACCTGCACGGCGCCAAACACGCATACGACCATCATTGGCACCAAGGCAGAAGTGACTCTCATCGCTGAAGACGACACGTCTCCATTCGTCCCTCCATTCACGCCTGTCGCGACACCACTGGAGGCGGGCTGCACAATGTTGGGGCGTGAGCGGAAGACGGCCTAACGGTGTGCGGGACCGTAGCCCAGCTTCATGGAGACGGTTGCGAATGGTCCTCGCCGATACCCCAGGAGCAACAGTGTCCCTAATTTGCTGGGAAGTGGCGGTGCGGTCCCCTACGGCACTGCGTAGGATCCTACGGTCTTGGCGTGCATCCGTGCGTCGCTGCAGTCCGGTCCCAGGTCGACGGGCACGTGCACCTTCCGCCGACCACTGGCGACAACATCGATGTACTGTGGAGACCTCACGCCCCACGTGTTGAGCAATTCGGCGGTACGTCCACCCGGCCTGCACATACGGTTCACGTCCACGCTGTCGCGGCATGCTACCAGTGTTAAAGACTGCGATGGAGCTCCGTATGCCACGGCAAACTGGCTGACACTGACGGCGGCGGTGCCAAATGCTGTGCAGCTGGCGCCATTGGACGGCCAACACCGCGGTTCCTGGTGTGTCCGCTGTGCCGTGCGTGTGATCATTGCTTGTACAGCCCTCTCGCAGTGGCCGGAGCTAGTATGGTGGGTCTGACACACCGGTGTCAATGTGTTCTTTTTTCCATTTCCAGGAGTGTATCTTTTACGTGTTTACAAATATGGTTCAAATGGCTCTGAGCACTATGCGACTTAACTTCTGAGGTCATCAGTCGCCTAGAACTTAGAACTAATTAAACCTAACTAACCTAAGGACATCACACACATCCATGCCCGAGGTAGGATTCGAACCTGCGACCTTAGCGGTCGATCGGTTCCAGACTGTAGCGCCCAGAACCGCACGGCCACTCCGGCCGGCTTACGTGTTTACAGTAGCTTCGTTTTTGTGCCCACGTATTTCATTGTTAGGTTCATCGTAAATTTGGAGCTGGAACAGTATCAGTCTTCTGCTGTCGTTTCGAAGGAATATTCAACAGTTCAATTTTCAAATGCCTTTCATAATGCGAGTCAGTAAAATTTATTGAGCAGAAATGAGGACTTTCAACGAGAAACGAATCTGCTCGTTGGCTGGTTGATTTGGCGGAGAGGACTAAACGACGAGGTCATCGGTCGCAGTCTACACGTTTAGTAGCGTTTACCCACTTTCGTTTCGTCGGATTACATTCACGAAATACATGAAAATTAATTCCTAACTTACTTACTTGTCTGCTGTGTTTACCACAACTGTCGACCACGCAGCAAACCATTATTTTTCACTTACATAATTGTGGCATAGCTCTGTACTCAATCATTAACAACAATTCAGACTGCCGTAATCATCCTTGTTTTCGTCGTAAACACAATTACAACAGAATATGTTAAATCAATTGCGGGCTGCTGATCAGTGGTTGGGTTCACTCTCACGTTAGTGGCCGCATTGCTACTGCATATACACCTCGTGACCCCTAGCGCGTACTCTAGTACCCGTGGTATAATCTTCGGCCGTTTAATTACTGTAAAAATACGACGTGAATAATCAGGTTGTACGTGACACTTATATCGATTGGGTTCTAACCACAGATAACATCAGCTCTATTTTGTAACAGGAAACTACGTTACTGCATACGTGATATCGGATGGTTTTACAGGGCGAAAAGTATTTAAGGGGCTCCGGAACGCCCTATGCTTGCAATGTTAAAATAACGCTTATAAATTACATCTTTCCTCTCAAAGTATTTGAGGTAGGAAGTTGAACTTTTTACAGATTATTTATTGGAATATGGGCTACAACTTAACACAGGGATTTTACAAAATTTTAGTTCAATTATTAAAGATGATTTTTTTTCAATTGTAATGAAAATTCACAACATTTTTTTGCAATTTTTTATTTATATATACAGTTTTTTGGAAAAAGGCTGTGTTAAATTATGCAGAAGGTACTGTGTAACATTTACTGAAAGTTTGAAACAAATATGTTTGGAAGATCGTTAGAAAACATGTAATTAGTATGAGAAAATAAAAGTTTTGGGAATCGAGCCACAAAGATTGGATTAACTTTTTAGTGCATTCCAGGTCCATAGGATGGATTATCTTCATCCTCTGCAAACTCCTCCTCCAGCTTCCTCTTGTTCCTCCTCCTGTTTACTCTTGCTTGTATTTCTAGACTCTTTACAGCCCTGTCTGCAGCCCGAAGGCGTTCCTTGTCTAAAGCAAGCATCGCTCGTACCATGTTAGAACCTTTCTTCATTCCCATATTTCTAAATACCTTGCACCTTACAATGTTGCCATCATTGAAAGTCGCAACAGCATCATACACACCAAAGTGAAGTGTTTCTATTCCAACAAATACAGTCTTGGGGATTCTCGACCATATAACACTATTTACACTTTCATTGGGGTTTTGAGTTTTTCCGTGAATACACTTTTTCAACAGTTCAGGTGCTGCTAAGTCTCTGAAAATAGGTTAGCCACAACACATACTTTATTCACATCACTAAAATGTACCTGATGAACACGGACGTTAATAATAATACCATTTGACAGCAGTTTAACAGCGCCACAGTGGGTCACGCCCATGTAGAACACATTACAAAAAAAATTTAAAAATAGTTGTAGTCTTCGGAATTGAATAAATTATATATCTATTAAAAGGTAATAGTCTGCAGATTCGGAAAACGCAAAAAAGTAGAAATTGAACTTTTCATGATTTTGAGCTTTTCCGGAGCCCCTTAAACCGACATTCTGTCGGAGGTTGTAGTGGACATAAAAACAAATATTTTTCCCTAATGTCATTTTTTCCTATGATGGGTATTTAAACCTTAAACCGGTAGAGGAAAATTTCTCAGGCGGCAAATTAATTAAACCAACAAAGAGTTTTCCCTTTTTTTATGACCAAGAGACACCACATTAACACAACCCAATTTCAGTTACAGTACATTTTCAAAAATGCCTCCATTGACACGTAAAGAAAGGTTACACCGTCGGATCATGTTCTGTCTGACACGGGCAAAAACCCCAGGAGTATCGCGAATTGTTCCTGCTGCTGTTACTATCCGGGCACCCAGATCCTCTTCTGATGCAACAGGAGTTGCGTAAACAAGGTTGGGCATCTCTCCCCACACAAAAAAGTCCATAGGGGACATATCTGGGAATCGAGCAGGGCATGGTACAGGACCACCTCTGCCAATCCACGTTTCTGGGAACCGTCGGTCCAGCAATCGACGCACACGATGACTGAAATGTGCCGCGCCCCGTCATGTTGGAACTTCATGCGTTGTCTTGTAGGGAGCGGGACGTCTTCCAGCAATTCTGGCAATGCTCTGGCGAGAAAATTGTAATAGTGGCTGCCATTTAATGGCCTAGGTAACAGATACTGCCCAATTAAACAGTCCCCTACAACACCGACCCAGCCGGCCGCGGTGGCCGTGCGGTTCTAGGCGCTGCAGTCCGGAACCGCGGGACTGCTACGCTCGCAGGTTCGAATCCTGCCTCGGGCATGGATGTGTGTTGATGTCCTTAGGTTAGTTAGGTTTAAGTAGTTCTAAGTTCTAGGGGACTGATGACCTAAGATGTTAAGTCCCATAGTGCTCAGAGCCATTTGAACACCGACCCACACATTTACGAAGAACCGCTTCATCGGTGAACAACACAGAGGATGGAAATGTAGGATGCATTTCACACTGTTCTACAGGGTGTTTCAAAAATGACCGGTATATTTGAAACAGCAATACAAACTAAACGAGTAGCGATAGAAATACACCGTTTGTTGCAATATGCTTGGGACAACAGTACATTTTCAGGCGGACAAACTTTCGAAATTATAGTAGTTACAATTTTCAACAAGAGATGTCGCTGCAAGTGATGTGAAAGATATAGAAGACAACGCAGTCTGTGGGTGCGCCATTCTGTACGACATCTTTCTGCTGTAAGCGTGTGCTGTTCACAATGTGCAAGTGTGCAGTGGACAACATGGGTTATTCCTTAGAACAGAGGATTTTTCTGGTGTTGGAATTCCACCGCCTAGAACACAGTGTTGTTGCAACAAGACGAAGTTTTCAACGGAGGTTTAATGGAACCAAAGGACCGAAAAGCGATACAATAAAGGATCTGTTTGAAAAATTTCAACGGACTGGGAACGTGACGGATGAACGTGCTGGAAAGGTAGGGCGACCGCGTATGGCAACCACAGAGGGCAACGCACAGCTAGTGCAGCAGGTGATCCAACAGCGGCCTCGGGTTCCGTTCGCCGTATTGCAGCTGCGGTCCAAATGACGCCAACGTCCACGTATCGTCTCATGCGCCAGAGTTTACACCTCTATCCATACAAAATTCAAACGCGGCAAACCCTCAGCGCCGCTACCATTGCTGCACGAGAGACATTCGCTAACGATATAGTGCACAGGATTGATGACGGCGATATGCATTTGGTTTACTGACGAAGCTTATTTTTACCTGGACGGCTTCGTCAATAAACAGAACTAGCGCATATGGGGAACCGAAAAGCCCCATGTTGCAGTCCCATCGTCCCTGCATCCTCAAAAAGTACTGGTCTGGGCCGCCATTTCTTCCAAAGGAATCATTGGCCCATTTTTCAGATCCGAAACGATTACTGCATCACGCTATCTGGACATTCTTCGTAAATTTGTGGCGGTACAAACTGCCTTAGACGACACTTCGAACACCTCGTGGTTTATGCAAGATGGTGCCCGGCCACATCGCACGGCCGACGTCTTTAATTTCCTGAATGAATATTTCGATGATCGTGTGATTGCTTTGGGCTATCCGAAACATACAGGAGGCGGCGTGGATTGGCCTCCCTATTCGCCAGACATGAACCCCTGTGACTTCTTTCTGTGGGGACACTTGAAAGACCAGGTGTACCGCCAGAATCCATAAACAATTGAACAGCTGAAGCAGTACATCTCATCTGAATGTGAAGCCATTCCGCCAGACACGTTGTCAAAGGTTTCGGGTAATTTCATTCAGAGACTACGCCATATTATTGCTACGCATGGTGGATATGTGGAAAATATCATACTATAGAGTTTCCCAGACCGCAGCGCCATCTGTTGTTGACAATTGTAACTACTGTAATTTCGAAAGTTTGTCTGCCTGAAAATGTACTGTTGTCCCCAGCATATTGCAAGAAACGGTGTATTTCTATCGCTACTCGTTTAGTTTGTATTGCCGTTTCAAATATACCGGTCATTTTTGAAACACCCTGTAGGTACCACGGCGAAAACTGTGCTCTTGGTGGACAATCAACTAGTTCCAGGTTGTGGACGCGCTGTAAGTGAAATGGAAGTAACAATTGCTCTCGAAGCACTGTTCTTACATTCGTCTGATTCGCCCCCATGTCACGCGCAGTTGCACGAGTGCTGATTGAAGGATTCTGCTCTACATGCTGCAAGACAGCTTCCTCAAATTGCATCGTTCTTACATTGCGACGGCATCACTGTCCAGGTAATCTGCTAAATGGCTCGGTCTCACGCAGACGTTGGTACACGGCAGCGGGATACGGCGATTGGCATATTGTTGTTGATAAACCCGCTGTGCAGCTCGTCCGCTGTGCGCTACGTACTACGCACCAACCATGTCAGTGTACTTACTCCACGTGTACCGCTCAATTAGCAAACAGAGACAATGGACTACTATTCTGGTGTACAGCAGTTGCTTACCACTGAAGAGCGTAATACGCCCTCTAACAACCGAAGATCGTAATACGGCCTCTAACAAGTGAAGAGCGTAATAATGGCTCCACCGGTTTAAATAATCCTCATAGGAAAAAATGACATTAGGGAAAAATATTTGTTTTTATGTCCCCTACAACCTCCCAGAGTTTGTCGGTTTAAATACTTTTCACCCTGTATACCTGCACGCGAGTACAGTGCGCAGGTACAGTGTGTAACGATCGAGCTGTTCCTTGTGAAAAATCGGCACGAAAATTTGGGCGCAAGTCGGCCGACGCGTTGGAAGCAGGGAGGGAGACAAGTTGGGAGTCGGTGGTGGGGGGATGCGGCGGGATGGCGTGACAGCGGTCGGTGAATGTCGTGCAAGTCGGTGCCATGCGGCCAAACTCGGTGGCCCCGTCGATTAAAGTCGCTGCGTGTTCGCCGGATGCCATACTGCACTGTATTGTGAAGCGCGGATGAGCCGGCGTAGCGTTCGCTCACACAGCGGCTGGCGTATGCAATCCGCTTTTAACACTAGGAGTACCACGTACAGAGTCGAAATGTCCCCATGCTTGTTTATTACTTATATGGTCAGACCGTGATAGATCATGCAGTCTAACTTAGATATATACTTTTTGGTGACTTATTTAGATGTCTTGTCCTGTAATTAACTTTTAACTAAAATTATATCTCTTTGAGAGATACTTAATCTTAATAAATGTTGGTCTTCTTCAATATGAATGTCTAAAATCTGAACAGGATCTTACATACATCCAACAGTAACAAAATAAATATTTCATGCATCGCATAGAATTATAATACAAATAGACTCTCCACGAAATGGCTCTGAGCACTATGGGACTTATCTTCTGAGGTCATCAGTCCCCTAGAACTGAGAACTACTTAAACCTAACTAACTTAAGGACATCACACACATCCATGCCCGAGACAGGGTTCGAACCTGCGACCGTATCGGTGGTGCGGTTCCAGACTGTAGCGCCTAGAACCGCTCGGACACACCGGCCGGCAAGACTCTCCACGAGTGTTCACTAGTGTTTGTCGTTACACTTGTCACACGCCACTCGTCTTGTCACATTTGTCACATACGACTTTCTCACAATGTGAGCGAACAGTTTTAGTATGGTTTTCCGTACATGGAATACGATTTTTACTCTTCTCTCTCTTCGTTGCCCTCTGTGATCCATCCTTAGTGTCTCCATGATGTTGGTTAGGCTATATAGATGTGCCATTTATTGCACTCGAAGCTGTTCGCACAAATCAAATATATACTTCGGCCTACTAAGTCGCTTACCAGTCACTTCCTTATGCAACACCCGGAATTTATGGCACCCAAATCAAAAATGTGGCAGAATACGTGCACTGGCTAACGTTCTGTGTTGGCTTTTGTTGAGTACATATTTGCCATATGATCCACAACGTCGACCACAAATTTTGTTTCGTTGCAAAATTGCACTGTTTCAGGAAGTTTCTTCTGACTTGCAAACTTAGATACACGAGAGTGCGGTGAATTCAGGAGCAGAACACTCTTATTTGTTTTCCCTTGATAAACTGTTATGGTTGTGCCACCAGCCTTTTTATACACAATAGTCCAGTAGGGTTGTTTTCTTGTGTCTGCTGTAAGAGGCACGTGCGTTCGATAATAGTTCAGAGTACCTTGTAAAGTGGTGGATGCTGCCCTTTGATGGGTTGCAAAGTAGCCATCAGCAGTGCCTAGGTATGCTTCCATGTGCCTAAGAACCACATTTTCACCCACGCGTTGGTCAGCTGGTCGAATCAAGTCAGCACCATAGTATGGGGATCGACTCAGTATATATTTACTGGAAATACATGCAGGTAACCGGAATTTTATATCAAATTTGTCTGAGTTGCGCAATATTTTGTGTGAATGGGCATATTATTTTAGACAGCAAAAGTTTCTCGTTAAGGTTAAAATAAAGTTCTGCTTTACACCCTGACGCATTGTTGTCTATCGAGGGTTCCCAAATACCTGAGAGGAGAGCAAATCTGTCAGTTTTGAGGCTTTTAGGTCTGGTGGACTTGGTGTGAAACCTAATCTTCTTCATTATTTCGATAACTCTGGGAACGGACGACCCCGCACAGTTGAGCATAGACTTTTGAGAAGAAAATTGTGTTCTCCATACAGTTCTCCTGTATACATTATGACGAGAAAGCATTCACTTCTTCAATGTTTACTGTCCAAGAATAGTTTCGTGTGCAACGACGAACTTCAGCTTCAGTGCAACGCTTGATGTGGAAGAATTGAAAGTTAACCGCCAAGCACTAGGAAGTCACCCATTTTGAACTTTCCTTTTAGCTTATGATGTTTGTCGTAAGCTCTCTCAAAAAATGCTTTGATTGCTATGCTATGCTATGAAAGAATGGCTATATTTTTATAACGTGTAATGTACTAGGATTATACGAATGTATTAGTTCTTACATTGTATGATATTATGTTATGTAATCTTGCATACTAGGTTGTTATTACTTTGCCGGCCGGAGTAGCCGAGCGGTTCTAGGCGCTACAGGCTGGAATGGCGCGACAGCTACGGTCGCAGGTTCGAATCCTGCCTCGGGCTTTGATGTGTGTGATGTCAAATGGTTCAAATGGCTCTGAGCACTATGGGACTCAACTGCTGAGGTCATTAGTCTGTGTGATGTCCTTAGGTTAGTTAGGTTTAAGTACACTCCTGGAAATGGAAAAAAGAACACATTGACACCGGTGTGTCAGACCCACCATACTTGCTCCGGACACTGCGAGAGGGCTGTACAAGCAATGATCACACGCACGGCACAGCGGACACACCAGGAACCGCGGTGTTGGCCGTCGAATAGCGCTAGCTGCGCAGCATTTGTGCACCGCCGCCGTCAGTGTCAGCCAGTTTGCCATGGCATACGGAGCTCCATCGCAGTCTTTAACACTGGTAGCATGCCGCGACAGCGTGGACGTGAACCGTATGTGCAGTTGACGGACTTTGAGCGAGGGCGTATAGTGGGCATGCGGGAGGCCGGGTGGACGTACCGCCGAATTGCTCAACACGTGGGGCGTGAGGTCTCCACAGTACATCGATGTTGTCGCCAGTGGTCGGCGGAAGGTGCACGTGCCCGTCGACCTGGGACCGGACCGCAGCGACGCACGGATGCACGCCAAGACCGTAGGATCCTACGCAGTGCCGTAGGGGACCGCACCGCCACTTCCCAGCAAATTAGGGACACTGTTGCTCCTGGGGTATCGGCGAGGACCATTCGCAACCGTCTCCATTAAGCTGGGCTACGGTCCCGCACACCGTTAGGCCGTCTTCCGCTCACGCCCCAACATCGTGCAGCCCGCCTCCAGTGGTGTCGCGACAGGCGTGAATGGAGGGACGAATGGAGACGTGTCATCTTCAGCGATGAGAGTCGCTTCTGCCTTGGTGCCAATGATGGTCGTATGCGTGTTTGGCGCCGTGCAGGTGAGCGCCACAATCAGGACTGCATACGACCGAGGCACACAGGGCCAACACCCGGCATCATGGTGTGGGGAGCGATCTCCTACACTGGCCGTACACCACTGGTCATCGTCGAGGGGACACTGAATAGTGCACGGTACATCCAAACCGTCATCGAACCCATCGTTCTACCATTCCTAGACCGGCAAGGGAACTTGCTGTTCCAACAGGACAATGCACGTCCGCATGTATCCCGTGCCACCCAACGTGCTCTAGAAGGTGTAAGTCAACTACCCTGGCCAGCAAGATCTCCGGATCTGTCCCCCATTGAGCATGTTTGGGACTGGATGAAGCGTCGTCTCACGCGGTCTGCACGTCCAGCACGAACGCTGGTCCAACTGAGGCGCCAGGTGGAAATGGCATGGCACGCCGTTCCACAGGACTACATCCAGCATCTCTACGATCGTGTCCATTGGAGAATAGCAGCCTGCATTGCTGCGAAAGGTGGATATACACTGTACTAGTGCCGACATTGTGCATGCTCTGTTGCCTGTGTCTATGTGCCTGTGGTTCTGTCAATGTGATCATGTGATGTATCTGACTCCAGGAATGTGTCAATAAAGTTTCCCCTTCCTGGGACAATGAATTCACGGTGTTCTTATTTCAATTTCCAGGAGTGTAGTTCTCCGTTCTAGGGGACTGATGACATCAGATGTTAAGTCCCATAGTGCTCAGAGCCATTTTGTTATTACTTTTATTTGTTATACAAGTTTTGTATTGTATTCATCTTTGTTTTAACTTCACAAACTATAACTCTACAAAAAGAGCAGACATGTTACTGACCTGCCACCACACGGTCCCATCTGTTGCTGTTTCTTTTTCCTCAATAGGTTTTTGTTACCCAGTACCAATTTTTCATTGACTTCCAGGGGAAGCAGTTCTCTTTCATGTTGTTCATCTTACAGAGTTAAAATTTGGGACATCTGAAGAGATGCTGGGTACAAGTGCTTCATGTTTCCGTAAATTGCCGGCCGGTGTGGGCGAGCTGCTCTAGGCGCTTCAGTCTGAAACCGCGCGATCGCTACGGCCGCAGGTTCGAATCCTGCCTCGGGCATGTATGTGTGTGATGTCCTTAGGTTAGTTAGGTTTAAATAGTTCTAAGTTCTAGCGGACTGATGACCTCAGATGTTAAGTCCCATAGTGCTCAGAGCCATTTGAGCCAATTTTTTCCGTAAATTGTATGGAAAACTATTCTAGACCAGGTATACTGTAGACTACCACATTCATCTGCAGAGACTGGAACTTCTCTAATTTCTTCATTGTCCTGGGAGCTCTCAGAAAATTCAAATTCTTCACCTGAGCTTTCATCTTATAGTATTTCTGTATCTGCTACGCACTTCCTTCATGTATTTACAGCTCGTGTTTGCTAGGACGACTATCAGATACTGTCATAGCAGACCATAAATGAAATACTTGCTTCAGTCGGGCAAAAATCAGTGCCAGAATGATTGACTCTGTTGTCGCATATTTGAACAACAAAGAGACAATAGCTGGTTCGGTTTCATTTCCAATATTACAAGAAGCAGCCTGAAAATACAGGAAAATGTTACGAGGAGCCAAAGTGCTCCTGCGGTCCTTTTGGGTAGTAACCTTCGTATTTCACAATCTAATAAAAATAGGACACTCCAAAAAGGGTAATTATTACTTCATGTAACTCATGAAAAGCCATCAAGTATCAAATCAGTCCAGTTTATGATTTACTCAGAACACAAATGAAAAGTTCGTAAAGCGACCAGGGGACTGGGTGTTTGTGTTCTCCTCATCATTTCACCATCATCATCATCATCATCATCATTCGTGACAGTGGCTAGATTAGATTGTGTAAAAAAACTGGACTGTGAGAAAATTGGACTGTACGGGCGCTGATGACCGCACAGTTGAGCACCCCACAAACCGAAAATCATCATCATCATAGTAAAGCGTCCAATTTGGCCCCTTGGTCCGAGTAGAATTAACGTGCCTATACTTGCCTGTTATCCAGGCAGGCAAGCTGCCTCGCGTTATCCGAATAACGGGCAGGCTGCTCTCCTCCCATCCAAGCCGAGCTGTGCCCAACCCGATCAGGCTGCAGGAGTCTTGCTGCTGCCCGTCTTCACGCTGTGCTTCGCTACGTAGCAGTTTGTTCTGCCCGCTTTTATTGTAGTGTTAAGAGAGTGGCTTGTGGGTTGATGAAAATGCCCGGCACTTTGAGAAATACGTATTAATTTTGGGACATTCTAGGCTTCTTCCTTTCCGGGGTATTTCGAGATTATTTATTTAGTTCTGTATGAACGGTTTTCTGTGCAAGTTTGCCCTATTGCGACTATTGCTGGCTACCCTCAGTTCGAACCATCATCAGGACAACTCCAATACGTGTTTTTTGTTGTATGCAGAACCGTATACGAAAAAAAAAATGTGTGTGAAATCTTATGGGACTTAACTGCTAAGGTCATCAGTGGTACGAGCACGGGGCTCACAACCCGAACCACACGCCACTGTTAAGCACTAATGAAGGACTGGGTCCCTTACTTCGACTGCACATAATTCATTAAGGTCCAACACATTTATTTCAAATAACATAAAATGGTTCAAATGGCTCTGAGCACTATGGGACTCAACTGCTGTGGTCATAAGTCCCCTAGAACTTAGAACTACTTAAACCTAACTAACCTAAGGACATCACACACATCCATGCCCGAGGCAGGATTCGAACCTGCGACCGTAGAGGTCGTGCGGTTCCAGACTGTAGCGCCTTTAACCGCTCGGCCACTCCGGCCGGCCCCCAAATAACATAAATGAAGTTACATTTGAATCTGACATTAAACAGGAATAAAAAAATTCAAAAACAGCTGATTTAGTGCGTGAAGCGCGAGTTAAGCCAATAACCAGGTAAACTAAATTTGAATCTGTCGGACATTAAACAGGAAAAAAGCGCGAGTTAAGCCAATAACCAGGTAAACTAAATTTTGAATCTGTCTGGAATTAAACAAGAATTTAAAAAAACATTTTTATATGTTTAAATTAAAGCATTAAGGAATTCCAAATCTTTCCCTTTTCTAGGCGGAGGCTGAGCCAGAAAAACGCAAAGACGCTCATGCCCGGGGACGCGCCAAAGATAAGCCGATCGCTGACGATCGACCAGCCATCTGGCTCAATCAATCCCTAAGCTTACACACTACTTAACCCAAATTATCCTAAGGACAAACACACACACCCATGCCCGAGGGAGGAGTCGAACCTCCGCCGGGATCAGCCGCACAGTCCGTGACTGCAGCGCCTTAGACCCTTAGGCTAACACCGTGCGGCGAACCGTATACGAAAGTCGAATTCCTTTACATCTAAGAACCTGATGATGTCTCTTAAACTGTCACGCCAACTTAAATAAGGCTTTGGAAATCTAGTTTCTGTAACCTTAGTGTGTTTCAGTCGTATATGCCCTCAGTTATACCACTTTTAGTTACTTTTTGTGTGGTGTGTACTACGGGTTCGCTGAATTCACCCTAAGTGGCCAAAATATTTCGTTCTGAATTCGTCTAATACATTTTATCATGCACGAAGTTTGTTTTTCATATTATGTTAAACTAAAAAGTACATGTCTGAGAAAAGAAGGTGTTCTTTCATACTAAGATTTCTTCGCACTACACTGCACACCACTAGAATGTTTTTTTTTCTATAATATCCACAAAGAAATTTTTTCACCAACTTCAGTCAATCTTTGTCCTACATTTAGAATGCCTATATACCGCTAAATTGCCTCAAGTCGTTAAGAACACATTTCCAGAAACTTGTCAGCCCCTAAGTGTTGGTCCTTTTTCAAAATAATTGCGGTGTGAGGAAACTGCTGGACAAATTTTAAATATCGTAACACACTCAAGGTTCCCGAATGTGCGTTTAGTAACATTTTCCCGAATGAGTGATAACTTTTTACGCATTTATCATTGCGAGACACCTACCGATTTATTAGAAATTGTTTCATAAACAGACGACAACTTTTCCCCGGAAAGACGTTTGTCTTTCGTGTGTACATTCCCTAATTGTTAGTTTCTCCTCAAGCTCCTTTACGTTTGGTATGTTCATTTTGCTTCTCCTATCGTTATGATAAATGATCTGCACAGAAAGAACCTGCAACAAAGATATGCCAGGCTATCCTGTAGTCACGTTGGACTGAGCTGACCTGGCACTGTGAAGCTGGCAAGGCCTGTGGAAATCCAAACTGGTCTGCTTTAACCACTATTCTTGAGTACACGGGCAGTCTTGCGTCTCCGTTGCGGCAGCCTGAGCTGCTTTAATCGTCATGGCGCAGATAGGGGTAGGCGGACTGGAGGCAGAATTTGTACTCCTCTGGCTGGTAGTAGCAGCGACGGTGCCGGCGACACCAATCATGTAGGAGGTCGGTCTCTTAGATGCTCCAGTAAACACGACCTGGTGCTTGAAAGCTCCTATTAAGGAATTATCAAGGATTCAGATTCGTCGTACAGTGTCTCAGTGCCAAATGTACCAACTACCACTCAACGCGGATCCTCTCCCACTTGTAACGGAACTGAAATGATGGTGGGCTGACAGTAATTTGGAGCCCGCGCGTCGGAAAAGGGCGCGCTTGTGTGAGACTGCCAGGGAGTGCACGCTGATGCCATCTATTGGCGAAACTGGGAATTAGCGCTACCTGTCAGACAATGCACTAAGCTCTCGGAGTCAAATGTATTCTTTTTCTTGGTAATGATAAGTTATTACTGTATAATTTAATGTTGTAAAGCGCTAGTAGTAAATCATTATGACTGGTATGAACTCCAGGGTAATAAATATAAATATTCTTAAATACTAAATGATTTCGGTAAAAAGGTGGTAGGGGAACGCCATCACTCTTGGTGATACGAGTGTAGCTAGGGGTAGCTGGAGACACAGGGACTGAACAATGGAATGGCCTGGGGAGTGTTGATGTGATCGGACGTGCGTAACTGTGCTCACGCAAAAGTGATTGTGCAACAGAGAAGAGGCGAATATCGTCGCCGTTTTTGGAGTAAAACGCGACGAATGGTTGTTGAAGCCGCCTCTATGCCACTGGGGCTGATTGTAAGAGTTCCTGCGCCCAGATTTTATGGCGGACGTGCAGTAGCTTATACGAGTGCTACAGCTCGTAGTTCCAGCCGCCATTAAGGGCATGAGGCGTGAAGAGCTGCGTTAGCCACATGCATCTCACCACCAGCACCGACACGTCTACCCAAGGCAAGACTGCTTGCAATTGTTAAGTCGAACTTTGTATACATGTAAAAGGAGAATACCAGTTTTCTTTTATGCAAGTGCAGAGGACAGAATATAGTAATGAGTAAAATTACGACGCATGTTGTTCATTGTAAAGTGTAGTAACCTCAAACATAGTATAGTGAAATCAGACTGAGGCCACCATCGCCTCTTTCATTTACAATTCTTTTGGTTGTAGAATACTTTAGCGCATAAGAATGTTGAAAAGAGCAATGGTCACACCAGAATGAGTCGCCTATTTATAGTTACTTAAATTTTTCTGAGTAACCTTTCAAGTAAAGTCACTTAACTAATACCGTATCAATTGTCCAAAGAGTAATATCCAAAATCATTAAATAAGTTGAAGGATAGAATTTTGTTAACCCAAGTTGCATAAACTGTCTTGGTAGTAATTACCTAGCCAACTCACAGAAATTGAGAGAGTATTTGCTTTGTAGAATCATCTAGAATGATCAGAAATAGTAATATTCAGAATTAAGTTTAAATTCAACTCAAGCCATTTCACTTTGAAACGAGCCAAAAATTGATTTATTCTTTTGCTCCTTCAGAGCTGGCGACCGTAGTTATAAGTATTTTCAGGAGGATTCGACGGTAAGTCTGCTGCTCTCGTCGTGCTGATAGGATTATCCACTGCTGCTAGCAGTGGTGATTGGATACATAAGCTCACTACCAAGTTAAGGGGGTCAGGTAGGCAGTGTTACCGTGTGAACTGTAGGGCACTGTAGGCCGTGGATCGAACCCGTTCAATCATCACCGCTCTTAGGGAAATAGTCCGGTTAGGAGTGTACTAATCATTAGGTAAATACTGGCGAGTAACGGTCAAAAATGTATACGCAAGTGAATTTAGCAAGGTCCACGTAGCACCTAGTTAATGTGGTGCAATGGCGAGGGTAGGAGTGGAGTAAAAGTGAGCTGAGCTTGTGGCAGCTGTGCTGTATTCAAATATTAACAACGTGAATTCACTACTACCTCTTACCATTAGGACCGAGCTATTTACAGTTAAAATACGTAGCAGTAAGCGCAAAGGCGTGGCAGCTACAAGTCCGTATTGGTTTTATACATACGGAATTAGGAAGCGGGTCATTCCGTCAGTGGAGGGGGTTAAAACAACCGAGTCAGTTGAGAACATACCCCATTTACTGATGGAAAGATTCGGCGGTTCGGTCGCACACTCTATGAAGATAATCGAACGTAGCCTGCGGAACATGGTCCATCTCACAACAAATCGATATGGGTTTGTGAAGGGATGAGGCAAAGTAGACGCAATGGTTGCTGCGTGCCGGCTCACGGACAATTTCCGCGAGAACAGGAAGCCATTACATCTCCCCTCTCTCGACCTCGAAAAGCATCTGGTAGAGTACACACATCTGGTAATTCGGTACGCTTTCGGCATCATCAAGCCCCTGAATCTCAATATACATTGTGTTCCACAGCTCCTGTTACACTATAGAGGTTGTCGAGGGCACTTAGAAGACAAAGGAACCGATGTCTGGAAACGTCATCCAAGGATGTTGCAGAATGTCAGAGTTATTTGTGCTGGTGCCTGTGAGAGTATGTATATATACTCGGTGATTCCGTGATTATTTTACAGAGTTTCTGTGACGAAGGAGAAGGATAAATGAGTCAATTTGAGGTACGGATCCCTATAGAGGAAAGGTACGAGTCGAAAGCTACAATCAAAAAACCATTCCGATAGCTCTAACAGTGGAATACATGTACTGGTATTGGTTTTGCTAAGATTTACGGAAAGCAACTTTCACAGGTGATTGTATGGACCAAAACAAGGAAAAAATGTCCGGTAATCATGGGCTCTAAAATGCTTATCTTTGCTATTGTGTTCTTGTGTTCTACTGAACAAGTGCTCGGAGCTCTTAAGGTATGCATTTCAAAGCCCATCTTTATTAGACATTTTTTTCTTGTTGTGGTCCATATAATCACGTCTCAAAGTTGGCTATCCTACAATCATAGCAATAACAGTACCGGTAAAATGGGTTCCACTGTCAGAGATATCAGAAGCCCTTACCTTAAATTGATACATTAACCCTTCTCCATTATCAATGAAAGTTTGTAGCATCACCACGGAGTCACTCTTTATATGTACGTACTGCTACAGACGCCTGTGGCTGTAATTTTGACTCCAAGATCAAACCGCGAAGCACAAAAATTCGAAATTTGGAGAAGAACCGCAAGTTTTAGCGTGAGACTTTTCGCGTCTCTGTTACGTCAGGACCACCCCCGCAGCCCATGTTAAAAGATAGAGCCCTCCAGAACAACAGTATAGATCTTACGATAACACTAAAAGGACCACACCAGCTGCAAGTTTTAGCGTGAAACTTTTTCGCATCTCTGTTACATTTTTTTTTTTTTCATCAGTCTACTGACTAGGTTGATGCGACCCGCCAGGAATTCCTTTCCTGTGCTAACCTCTTCATCTCAGAGTAGCACTTGCAACCTACGTCCTCAATTATTTGCTTGACGTATTCCAATCTCTGTCTTCCTCTACAGTTTTTGCCCTCTACAGCTCCCTCTAGTACCATGGAAGTCATTCCCTCATGTCTTAGCACATGTCCTATCATCCTGTCCCCTCTCCTTATCAGCGTTTTTCACATATTCCTTTCCTCTCCGATTCTGCGTAGAACCTCTTCATTCCTTACCTTATCAGTCCACCTAATTTTCAACATTCGTCTGTAGCACCACATCTCAAATGCTTCGATTCTCTTCTGTTCCGGTTTTCCCACAGTCCATGTTTCACTACCATACAATGCTGTACTCCAGACGTACATCCTCAGAAATTTCTTCCTCAAATTAATGCCAGTATTTGATATTAGTAGACTTCTCTTGGCCAGAAATGCCTTTTTTTGCCATAGCGAGTCTGCTTTAGATGTCCTCCTTGCTCCGTCCGTCATTGGTTATTTTACTGCCTAGGTAGCAGAATTCCTTAACTTCATTGACTTCGTGACCATCAATCCTGATGTTAAGTTTCTCGCTGTTCTCATTTCTACCACATCTCATTACCTTCGTCTTTCCACGATTTATTCTCAAACCATACTGTGTACTCATTAGACTGTTCATTCCGTTCAGCAGAACATTTAATTCTTCTTCACTTTCACTCAGGATAGCAATGTCATCAGCGAATCGTATCATTGATATCCTTTCACCTTGTATTTTAATTCCACTCTTGAACCTTTCTTTTATTTCCATCATTGCTTCCTCGACGTACAGACTGAAGGGTAGGGGCGAAAGGCTACAGCCTTGTCTTACACCCTTCTTAATACGAGCACTTCGTTCTTGATCGTCCACTCTTATTATTCCCTCTTGGTTGTTGTACATATTGTATATGACCCGTCTCTCCCTATAGCTTACCCCTTCTTTTTTCAGAATCTCGAACAGCTTGCACCATTTTATATTGCAGAACGCTTTTTCAAGGTCGACAGATCCTATGAAAGTGTCTTGATTTTTCTTTAGCCTTGCTTCCATTATTAGCCGTAACGTCAGAATTGCCTCTCTCGTCCCTCTACTTTTCCTAAAGCCAAACTGATCGTCATCTAGCGCATTCTCAATTTTCTTTTCCATTCTTCTGTATATTATTTTTGTAAGCAGCTTCGATGCATGAGCTGTTAAGCTGATTGTGCGATAATTCTCGCACTTGTCAGCTCTTGCCGTCTTCGGAGTTGTGTTGATGATGCTTTTCCGAAAGTCAGATGGTATATCGCCAGACTCATATATTCTACACACCAACGTGAATAGTCCTTTTGTTGCCACTTTCCCCAATGATTTTAGAAATTCTGATGGAATGTTATCTATCCCTTCTGCCTTATTTGACCGTAAGTCCTCCTAAGCTCTTTTAAATTCCGATTCTAATACTGGATCCCCTATCTCTTCTAAATCGACTCCTGTTTCTTCTTCTATCACATCAGACAAATCTTCACCCTCATAGAGGCTTTCAATGTATTCTTTCCACCTATCTGCTCTCTCCTCTGCATTTAACAGTGGAATTCCCGTTGCACTCTTAATGTTACCACCGTTGCTTTTAATGTCACCAAAGGTTGTTTTGACTTTCCTGTATGCTGAGTCTGTCCTTCCGACAACCATATCTTTTTCGATGTCCTCACATTTTTCCTGCAGCCATTTCGTCTTAGCTTCCCTGGACTTCCTATTTATTTCATTCCTCAGCGACTTGTATTTCTGTATTCCTGATTTTCCCGGAACATGTTTGTACTTCCTCCTTTCATCAATCAACTGAAGTATTTCTTCTGTTACCCATGGTTTCTTCGCAGCTACCTTATTTGTCCTATGTTTTCCTTCCCAACTTCTGTGATGGCCCTTTTTAGAGATGTCCATCCCTCTTCAACTGTACTGCCTACTGCGCTATTCCTTATTGCTGTATCTATAGCGTTAGAGAACTTCAAACGTATCTCGTCATTCCTTAGTACTTCCGTATCCCACTTATTTGCGTATTGATTCTTCCTGACTGATGTCTTGAACTTCAGCCTACTCTTCATCACTACTATATTGTGATCTGAGTCTATATCTGCTCCTGGGTACGCCTTACAATCCAGTATCTGATTTCGGAATCTCTGTCTGACGATGATGTAATCTAATTGAGATCTTCCCGTATCTCCCTCCCTTTTCCAAGTATACCTCCTCCTCTTGTGATTCTTGAACAGGGTATTCGCTATTACTAGTTGAAACTTGTTACAGATTTCAATTAGTTTTTCTCCTCTTTCATTCCTTGTCCCAAGCCCATATTCTCCTGTAACCTTTTCTTCTACTCCTTCCCCTACAACTGCATTCCAGTCGCTCATGACTATTAGATTTTCGTCCTCCTTTACATACTGCATTACCCTTTCAATATCCTCATACTCTTTCTCTATCTGTTCATCTTCAGCTTGCGACGTCGGCGTGTATACCTGAACTATCGTTGCTGGTGTTGGTCTGCTGTCGATTCTGATTAGAACAACCCGGTCACTGAACTGTTCACAGTAACACGCCCTCTGCCCTACCTTCCTATTCATAACGAATCCTACACATATTATACCATTTTCTGCTGCTGTTGATATTACCCGATACTCATCTGACCAGAAATCCTTGTCTTCCTTCCACTTCACTCCACTGACCCCTACTATATCTAGATTGAGCATTTGCATTTCCCTTTTCAGATTTTCTAGCTTCCCTACCACGTTCAAGCTTCTGACATTCCACGCCCCGACTCGTAGAACGTTATCCTTTCGTTGATTATTCAATCTTTTTCTCATGGTAACCGCCCCCTTGGCAGTCCCCTCCCGGATATCCGAATGGGGGACTATTCCGGAATCTTTTGCCAATGGAGAGATCATCATGACACTTCTTCAATTACAAGCCACATGTCCTGTGAATACACGTTACGTGTCTTTAATGCAGTGGTTTCCATTGCCTTCTGCATCCTCATGTCGTTGATTATTGCTGATTCTTCCGCCTTTAGGGGCAATTTCCCACCCCTAGGACAAGAGAGTGCCCTGAACCTCTACCCGCTCCTCCGCCCTCTTTCACAAGGTCGTTGGCAGAATGAGGCTGACTTCTTATGCCGGAAGTCTTCGGCCGCCAATGCTGATTATTTATCAAAATTTAGGCAGTGCCGGGGATCGAACCCGGGACCGAAAAGTTTTGATTCTGAATCAAAGACGCTACCCCTAGACCACGGGTACTCTCTACTACGTTGCAAACATTAAAAACATTGCCCCACCACGAAAAGTATAACGTTTCTCATTGGACAGACAGAATTTTTGTAGGCGGAGCTTAAGGTTAACATTGAGACCCTGATTGGTCACATGAAAACACACCCAGATAGTTTTCTTAAACCAACTTCGGTAAATTGTAGTAAGGAGAAGTTAGGTGAGAGTTGCTTCCGAGACGGCAGGGTGAGCGGAGCTGTGCTGCCCGCCGACCCCTGACAAACACCGACAAGGTAATGAACGCACGCGATGCCGCATAACAGCGCATAAAGCTTCACTCAGAACTGCAGAAGTCTCATCTGTTACACCCCCTTTTTGCGTACTACTAGTGTCGATCGTCAATTAAAACTCATGGTGTTCACATTGGCCACTTGAAGTAAAAATCTGAAACGCGATGATTTTTCTGTTATATCGTTATTGAGAAGCCACATCAGCCACTGTAGTTTACGACAAGTTAGATAAGAAATTAAAGATAATTGAGGGTCACTGTGGACGATTTTGATAGTTTTCTCTCTTGTGAAACGTAATTTAAACCTAGATTATAGATGTGATATGGCATAGGTCATCCTTCGATCCATTGTAGAACTTGGAAACCACTCAGGGAATATTCGTTCACATTTTTGTTGAACGCAGTTGGTTTTTATTATCCTGTATTAAAACATTTCCTTTTATCAACAGTGCAATTTATAAACAATATTTTTGTAGGTAGAATAAAATTTCCAATGGTAAACTTAACTGCTTCTTCGACGTTATTTTACCAGCTAACTAAAAATAGGAAGGCTTTGAACCCCTTCCACTAAATTTAATTAGTATTAAGATTCTTTTACAGGGAATGTAGTGGAGCTGACGCTGAAATGATTAAGTATTTGGTTATATTATCGCTAGTCTCACTGAACTCTTCTGAACTCTACATGTCACGTGTGGTCTGGCGTCTCCTTACCAGCAACAGGTCCCAGGTTCAAACTACACAATTCCCAAAAAAACACGCTCAGAGCGTCGTTGCGCGAAAGTGGTAGGAAGACACGATATAGAACAAACAGACACCACGCAGAATGTTAGAAAATGGCGACCCTGCCAGAATGGTAAAATACCATGATTGATGGTCGACCACATGCCTAACTAGGTCAGAAAAATATCCTGTTGAAAAATTATCGTAATAAAAAAAATTTTTTTTGAACGTTATAAATAGTCGAAAATAGTAGCTGCAGCGATAGATAGTAAGAAAGTATTCAATAAAAGTGAGACATTCTGTCAGAGACAATAGCATAATTAAGTTATTAATTTTAATATTGTTAGAATTAAGGTTTTTCTCCAATGCAAGCGCGCAGGTGGCGGATACATCGTTGACAAGTTGGTTCTGACCCAACAAGTAAGTGAATGGATTGTCAAGTCATGTGTGCAAAAAGTTTATGAAACGAGTGAGATCGTATGAGCGCATGTTGACGCGATGTAGGGCGCGTGAATTGCTTTTAAAACAGAAAATAAGGGGTTCGGAAAGATTAGCAATGGAAATCGAGACCTTGACCGAATTGAGGTAGAGACCCAGCATCAAAATGGATAGAGAATAGAGGACAGTACAACAGATGATGCAGTATCGCGAGAAATAGGACATATAACGCACCAAAACGAGGATAATGTACGTCAAGGCATAGAACACATAAGTCAGCATACGACAGAGGAGCAGGAAAGTAGAGAGACAGCCGATGAGGATTCTAACTTGCGTCTTGAATACGTAGAACCCATAGTACAAGTAATCAGAGCTCCCTCACCACGGAGTACAAGGAATGCGAGCAGAAACGTGTCACAGCACGGTTCAATGCAGTCGTTTGCGAACCAACACTTGGGCGAAAACACAGAGCGTAGGACGTCGGAAGAAAACGCAATAGGACCCACCAATGTGGCAGAATTATTACAACAAATTACGGAAAACATGACAAGGCAAAATAAAGACATAGCGAACCAAATTCAATTTCAGAATGCAGAAACCACGAGACAAATGCGTGAGATTAAAGAACAAAACAAAAAATTCAGTTACACCTAAGTCATATTGAAGACGAGGCAAAAGAATCTCGAGAAGTGATAGGAAACTTAACAACAGGTCACAATCAATTGAGAACAAACATTGACAAGGTACAAGCGGACGTACAAACATTGCGTAATGACATTCCGGAAGAGATCAGAACATTACATAACAACACCCAGGGAGAAGTCAAGAAACTAGAGAAACAGATAAACGAAATTACTAGACTAGCAGCAGGTACAGCGCGTGAAATTGTTGAAAACAATGTGTTACACAAACGTATCACAAAAGCAGCGCTGAAAAGATATGATAACCGCATAGTCAAAATAGAAGCGCAAACGAAGCGAAAATTTCAGAAATTGCGAACAGAGTTGTTACAAACCATTGAAGAGCGTAGTGAACAGGATCGAACAAGCACAGAGTCTGCAACCACATCCGTATATGTAACAGCACCGGAAAAACAAGCAATCAACGAAGGTATTACGCATTTGCGATTCCAATCACAGGCGGAAAATAACATACGTGAAATCAGACAGCCTGCACAGCAACAAACACGTTCCGAAATTCTTGATGAACAAACGTCATCACAAACACATGCGGAACCACAAATGTATGTTTCAAGACAGTTTGGATCGTGCAATGAAGCAGCAAGGTTAGCCAGACAAGATACCGAACCAATACCTGACAATGGAAAGCCAGGTCGCGAAGAGTACAGTGCAATGCATTCAGCTACACGTTCACAACCGATGGAAGAAAATTATTGCGTACCACTCCAACGATACTACGCAGGGGTAGGCGAAAGTTACAGTGGACACTATCCAATGGATCCACCACAACCGGAAAGAACGACGGGAGAAATGGTCAAAAATAAAAGTGGCGAAGAATCGCGAATTTCATTTGGAACTATGACGAAATACGACAACGATCATTTCCTCACAGTCAGAAAATTTCAACACTTTCGAGAAGGAAATTCATTACATCCACGAACATTTATTGATCAATTCCGAGTCGGATTACCAGAACACTGGACGCTAGCACACAAATTAGACTTTATATGTGCACACTTGTCAGGAACAGTCGCAGAAACCATGCAGAATGTTGCAGCGACATGCCGATCTTACGAAGATTTCAGAAAGCAGTTTCTCTCACGATATTGGTCCAGCGAAACACAGAACAGAGTGAAGTACGAATTATTACAAAACCCATATTTTGAAAATTCAGGAGAGAAGAGTCCCGTGAAATTTTTCGAATTAATGGCAAAGAAAATTCAATGCTTATATATACCATACAGTGACGGAGAGTTGATTAAATTATGCGCGATGAAGCTACCATTGAAATACCAGCAATCATTAGTAGGTCGCGGAGGCAATGACGTCGAAGCATTTAAAGGTATTCTAAGGGAACTAGAGTTCATATTTTCGGAAGATGACGCAAGAAAAAGACGAATCGCACATGAAAACGAAAGCAAAAAGCAGTGGAATCCACAAGACACAGTACGAAGAAACAATAATTACGAACCATGTGATAACTTCGCACCAAGAAACGACAATAGATTTCAACAAAGAACCGGTTATGGATTTAGAAGAGAATATGGCAATGACTATAATTCACCCAGGAACGGCAACAACTATTACAGAGGGAATAACGACAACTAGAACGGGTACTGGAGAACCAATAGACCGACAAATTATCAACAAAGAAACCACTATCAACAAGCTGAACAAGAAAAGAGAATACAGATAGAAGAGGTGGAGTTAAGACCACCAGATCCCGATAAACGTTCGAATTGACAGCTAAGCGCCCATGCCAAAGAGAATGACGTACCGACCCAGGACAATTGCAGCACCTTGAACAGAGAAGTAAAAATCTTATCACGAGAAGAGAAGAAGGAAGAAACAAATCCGCAGGGACCAGATGAAAACGAAGACAAGAAAATAACAATATCGTGTTGGGACGAAATTAATTGGGAGAATACTGACGAGGAAGGTGAATTACCAGAGGCATGCACAACGAATGTAGGAGGAAAGGACGAAGTAATGAGTACTGCAGAGCTATTTGAGATGGAGACCAGGGAAAGCGAATTCAATCAGGATATTGCGCAGTCGACAGAAGTTGAAAATAAGTTACTAGTGGGCACACAACCCAACGTATATAGTGAAGGAAGTGATGAAGCGATAATTAGAGCATGTAGATGCGATTATGTGAAAGTAGCGTCGAAGAAGGAGAAGATAGACGAGGATGAGGAAAAAGTAGAGGATGCTGAAGAAAGCGCAACTGAAGGAAGAAATAGAGAAGAGGAAATAAAAGAGAGAGAAGTAGCAGTCGAAGCTTATCCTACAGAAAGTTCGAATTCACAAGGGAAATTCCTAAAAAGACTCATGTATGATTCAGTGGAGGATTCGTTGATGCAAGAAGAAGAAGAACAGAACCAACCCTTTCAAATTCAACCAATTGTGAAGGCCATGGTAAAGCATATCTCAGTCAATATTGTAATTGATAGCGGAAGTAAACTGACTGCAATCTCAGAAAATTTATTCATGCAGTGTAATGCCAATGAGGAATAGCCAGTTCTGAAAACACGTAAGATTAAAGTAAGAGGTCCTATTAGAAACAATGCTGCAGAAGTTATGAGACAAACAAGGTTAACTCTTTCGTGCCAAGGACAAAAGATCGAAGCCAACTTTGTGATTATACCTAAACTAACTGTAGATTTGATTATAGGTGCAGATTTTTTAAATGAGAGACGAGCGATAATATATATGGGGAAAGGTAGCCTAACATTCGGGAATGTCACAGTTCTCTTTGAGTAAAAGCTAAAATTAGAAGAAATACCAGTTATAAACAAACAATTAAGAATTATGCGAGATAAAGAGGATGAAGAATTATAATGGTATGCACAAAAGGGGGAATCGCCTCAACTCATGTTAGAAGTCCATAAAGAAATCGACGAAAAATAGCAAGAAGTTCAAGATATTTCAGAACATAGTAAAAGAGAATTAGAGGCTATTTTACGAGATAAAGCAGAGGTATTTTTACCTAAGACTGGCAGTATTAAACACTTTCAGTACAAGTTTGAAGATTAATTTTATTACTGGTAAATAATCAGCACAATATTTCAAGATTATGTTGCAGATAAGATCGTCACTAGAAAGAAGAATGAAGAGAGAGGAAGGTGGGAAAAAGAAAGTAGTTTCAATAAAAACAAAAACAAAAATAACACCAATAGTACCATAGATTAAGGTGAAGGGATAAAGCATAGATAGTCCAACAGGATGAAATACTAAAATGCTATACACCACGACACTACACAAAAACAACGAATTTGAGGATTCTTGTAGATGTTAAAACTCAAAATATCTTAGAATTGTAACATGGAAAGGGCGCCAGAATTTGTAAAGCTTTTAAGAAGGCGTAAAACAATGTAGGTACTAGACATATGTTAGATGATTATAAGTAAAACTTTTTGTAAGAACCATTGTAAAAACTCCAGCATGGACGAAATGCAACGACCCACAAGTTGCAACATGAGAAGTATCAAGAAAGGAAAGGACGTAATTAGCAGGACACGATTCCTACAAGGCAGAAGCGTTGAGAGAAGGGAAAGGACAGTGAGACCAACAGAAGGCCCTTGTATCAGAAGTGGGCCGTAAATCTGCCTGCTAAGTGGAACCCTGCTGGGACAGAACACTGAACCACACAGTGGCGGAACCCTGCAGAGACATGACAGGACACCAAACGCCAGAAGGGACCTGTGCAGGGACTGACAAGCAAACACCAGACTTTCACCGCTCATAAACTCCGAACGCCCCGACTCAGCGGAGCGAGCAAAAAAACGGCCCGATGAGATGACCGCTTGGGCAAGCCACCACTGGCAAAACAAATATGTGTAAAAGTCACACTACTGCTATTAAACAGCACGCTGATGCACAAAACTGAAGAAAACGTCCACAAACTGGAAATGACATGCCCAAACCATTTATCAAACTGTTACTAGGAGGAGAACTTCAGAGTGACTAGTTATCAATAAATATTTCCATATCCTGCCCAGAGAAGAACCAAGAAGCAAGTAAGAAGCAGAGAAAAAACAGGAAGAACAGAAGTTGAAGATTCGCAAGATTGAGACCAAGAAAGAAGATGGGTGAAGAATAGACGACATACCTTCCCAAATCCCTATCGTATTGTAAACTAGTCGTCTGCGAAGTATTACAACGAAAAACGACCGCTTTCAGCGACACATAATGATGACTTTCACGCATACAAAGCCAGTAAACCATGAGATTCTGCACTCACAGCTCCATTCCATCATGGGACCTCCACAACAGCAACACACACTTGCAAAACCAACAAGGAACGACGAACCAAGCTGTACATCAAATACTTGCCCACATCCATCTCACTCAAGTCCATCACCTTCGTGTAAAAACATTCGCCAACCTCATACTTAAACATTCATAGGATTGTGTGAATGTGTGAAATCAAATTACGTGATGTAGGAATTGTGCAAAAGAAACGTGTGAAAAACTAAATAAATTAAGCACACCAGACAGCTAATAAACTACAAAATAACAGTCATTGACTATGGACTTAAGAAAAAATAGACTATCGATAAAAATAAGTCATTAGTTCTGAAATGGACAGTATATAAAGAACAAAAGTAAGCTATAATAAACACTAAAACTATATGCCACTTATTTTCTTCTCATAAAAATAAAAGAATAACCATATTTTACTTATTTTCTCTTTATAAAAACAAAGAATAAAAAATTATCTTGTTGGATGTTTTCCCTTTTTCTTAACATTTGTTAGGATAATATCTCAATACTTGTGTAAGTATATTTCTTTGTCAAAGCAATTCTTGGAAATAATTCTTATTTGTTAGTGTAACAAGGTTGAAATGAGTGTGTAGAAACAAAAACAGTTTACTTGTACATGATATTTAAAAAATGTGTTAGGAACTGATTTTACTTAATTACTACATTTATAAAAACAATATTTCTAAGAAAATCGATGTGAAAGACTCCTCACTTTCGATAACAAACCTCTTATAAAACAAACTTAAATAAAGAAAGAAAATAATTAAAAATAAATATTAATAATAATAGCATAAAAATATTCTTCTGTTGTCAATATAAACATATTTTTGAGAATAACGTGGGAGAATATAAAAATATAAATTAGTAATACAAACTAGCATAGAACCAGAATAATGTGGCTGAGCAGTAGGCAACAAAATTTTGATAAAGGAATAATTTTTGACTGACTTAGACAACGATTCAATCATTGCCTAACTTCAGTGCAAAAATTAAGTTCGAAGGGTGGTGATATGTAAGGTGTCAGGCAAATCCAACACCTTCCATGAAAACCCTGACATGGTAAGCAAATCCAGTAGTATGTCACATAGCTCCGAATAAATCATGACATTAAATTAACCAAAGTAATACAAGTAACGAGTGGGCAAATGGAACACCACAGACTAACACAAGAATGCCTAAATGCATGTCATACCTTCCCACCGTGAGACAGACGCAGTTCCGAGGGGAGAAAAGAGAACAGAAGCCGAGAGCAGAACCGTGTTAAGCTGGAAGGCCCTATGATAAGGGACAGACACCCACGTCGCCAGCTAACCGCTAGGACCAGCCCAGCTGCAAGTTTTAGCATAAGACTTTTTCGCGTCTCTGTTACGTCAGGACCACCCCCCAGCCCATGTTAAAATATAGAGCCCTCCAGAAGAACAGTATAGATCTTACGATAACACTAAAAGAAACACACCAGATCCAAGTTTTAGCGTGAGTCCTTTTCGCGTCTCTGTTACGTTGCAAACTTTAAAAACATTGCCCCACCACGAAAAGTATAACGTTTCTCATTGGATGGACAGAATTTTTGTAGGCGGAGCTTAAGGTTAACATTGAGACCCTGATTGGTCACATGAAAACACACCCAGATAGTTTTCTTAAACCAACTTCGGTAAATTGTAGTAAGGAGAAGTTAGGTGAGAGTTGCTTCTGAGTCGGCAGGGTGAGCGGAGCTGTGCTGCCCGCCGACCCCTGACAAACACCGACAAGGTAATGAACGCACGCGATGCCGCATAACAGCGCTTAATGCTTCACTCAGAACTGCAGAAGTCTCATCTGTTACACCCCCTTTTTGCGTACTACTAGTGTCGATCGTCAGTTAAAGCTCATGGTGTTCACATTTGCCACTTGAAGTAAAAATCTGAAACGCGATGATTTTTCTGTTATATCGTTATTGAGAAGCCACATCAGCCACTGTAATTTACGACAAGTTAGATAAGTAATTAAAGATAATTGAGGGTCACTGTAGACCATTTTGATAGTTTTCTCTCTTGTGAAACTTAATTTAAACCTAGGTTATAGATGTGATATGGCATAGGTCATCCTTCGATCCATTGTAGAACTTGGAAACCCACTCAGGGAATATTCGTTCACATTTTTGTTGAACGCAGTTGGTTTTTATCATCCTGTATTAAAACATTTCCTTTTATCAATAATGCAATTTATAAACAATATTTTTGTTAGTAGAATAAAATTTCCAATGGTAAACTTAACTGCTTCTTCGACGTTATTTTACCAGCTAACTAAAAATGGGTAAGCTTTGAACCGCTTCGACTAAATTTAGTTAGTATTAAGATTCTTTTACAGGGAATGTAGTGGAGCTGACGCTGAAATGATTAAGTATTTGGTTATATTATCGCTAGTCTCACTGAACTCTTCTGAACTTTACATGTCACGTGTGGTCTGGCGTCTCCTTACCAGCAACAGGTCCCAGGTTCAAACTAGACAATTCCCTAAAAAAAGCGCTCAGAGCGTCGTTGCGCG
Organism: Schistocerca cancellata; assembly: GCF_023864275.1. Classification (NCBI taxonomy): domain Eukaryota; kingdom Metazoa; phylum Arthropoda; class Insecta; order Orthoptera; family Acrididae; genus Schistocerca; species Schistocerca cancellata. The sequence goes on along the minus strand of NC_064631.1, from coordinate 65,370,895 downwards.
AAAGTGATAGGGAGACACGATATAGAACAGACACAACGCAGAATGTCAGAAGGGGATGAAAATTTTTAAGAAAATATTGCATTACATTAAATCACTTTCGAAAGTAAATCTATGAAAACTGGTACTGGACTCCTAAAGCAATATGTGTTAGGGGATGAAAGCATTTGTGGAAATATCACGACAAGAATCTGGAAGCAGGAACAACAAAGACTTTCGACTCCAGCTACCAATATCGCTGTTTGGTTAGAGGTACATTAGGAAATGACCATGCTTTTGTGGCCCTAAATAGCGTGAAAAGTTTAGAAGATATTGCAGTTTGTCAAAAAAAATTCTATTACAGGAAAACAAAAAAGTCTGTGCAGACCGTACGTCCATGAGAGTGAAACAGCGGGCTGTGTGCTAGTGCGATGGTCTGCTGGTCTGACAGACAGCTTCCCTGTGACATTTGGCTTACACCAAGGAGGCTCAGCCCTGTCTCAGCTGCTCTGTGTTGCCGTAATCGATAGCATAACAGATAACCTACAGTATTGTGTACCGTGGACAACGCTATACGCTGATGATATGATGCTTGCGGCGAGGGACGATGTGGAACCTCAAGTTCAATAATGGTATGACCGCCTACAAAGATTTGGCCTCCTTTTACAGACCCACAAACCGAGTACCTCGAACCGACGCCATCTCCTGGAACTATACAAATTAATGGTGCTCCATTTCCCAAAGGAGGACACATTTCGCCAACTGGGTTCTCGACTACAGAGTGACGGCTATGTGAATGAGGATGCGCGAGCAGGGATCAAAGCGACGTGGATGTGATTCAGAGACGTCGCTGACATTCTTCGTGGTATGAAGATTCTTGTTCACTTAAGGGGCTCCGGAACGCCCTATACTTGCAATGTTAAAATAACGCTTATATATTAAATCTTTCCTCACAAAGTATTTGAGGTAGGAAGTTAACTTTTTACAGATTATTTATTGGAATATGGGCTACAACGTAACACAGGGATTTTACAAAATTTTAGTTCAGTTATTAAAGATGATTTTTTTTCAATTGTAATGAAAATTCACAATATTTTTGCAATTTTTTATTTATATATTCAAAAATATACAGTTTTTTTGGAAAAAGGCTGTGTTAAATTATGTAGAAGGTACTGTGTAACATTTACTGAAAGTTTGAAACAAATATGTTTGGAAGATCCTTAGAAAACATTAATTAGTATGAGAAAATAAAAGTTTTGGGAATCGAGCGACAAAGATTGGATTAACTTTTTAGTGCATTCCAGGTCCATAGGATGGATTATCTTCATCCTCTGCAAATTCCTCCTCCAGCTTCCTCTTGTTCCTCCTCCTGTTTACTCTTGCTTGTATTTCTAGACTCTTTACAGCCCTGTCTGCAGCCCGAAGGCGTTCCCTGTCTAAAGCAAGCATCGCTCGTACCATGTTAGAATGTTATTATTTACAGTAATAACACATACCTTTGGCTTTCCAACATTTCTCCTTTTCTTAAAAGCCTTCAGAGGATTTCTAATAACTTTACTTTTACTCATTATTATACTTCAACAAAACAGAGACTCAAGAAACAGAATTAATTACGAATATTTTCGAGATAACGACAGAGTAAATAAACATGAAACAATCGACAATCACACCAGCGATATATATTGAACCATCACAGGTTAGCCACAACACATACTTTATCTCACGTCACTAAAATGTACCTGATGAACACGGACGTTAATAATAACACCATTTGACAGCAGTTTAACAGCGCCACAGTGGGTCACGCCCATGTAGAACACATTTCAAAAAAAATTTTAAAATAGTTGTAGTCTTAGGAATTGAATAAATTATATGTCTATTAAAAGGTAATAGTCTGCAGATTCAGAAAACGCAAAAAAGTAAAAATTGAACTTTTCATGATTTTGAGCCTTTCCGGAGCCCCTTAAGGCAAAGATAAATCGCACAATAATTAAGCGAATTTCGTTGTATGGTACCGAGTGTCGGCCCACACCTAGAACTGCTGAGCATTCAGTACATACAGCGTGTAACAGGTACTAGTGCCGATACTTTTACTGGTGGAACGGTGTACCGTACTGAATAACATTACCTCAATATTTACCTCATTTTCAGACCAGTAACTATAGATATTACAAGCAGTGTGATTTTAGATTGCTTAGTACCTACACGTATGTATGGTAAAGCAAGCACTATTTCAACAACATTCTGATATTGATATATCGTAGTTATATGCAAGGGCTTAGGAGTGTAGATATAGATGTTTTGATAGTTGCTAATTTAATAAGTACCTACTTCAGAGCGTTAGTTGTTTTTTTTATCTGTGTATAACAGTCTTCCTGCAAACATGTACCATGATTTACTAACTCACGTTTTCTATACGGACGGTACTGTGCCACGAAGTGGAATACACCTGTTAGTATAGACATTCCGTTTTGCATCCAAGTGTCCACATTTCAATATCTGAGTTGCTGCCCAGGGGAAAATGAACATAATGACTTTCTTGTGCCACGCTTACTTGGAGGTACTAACCAACCCAAAGAGAAATTTTCGTAATAACTTTAATTATTAATCTGCTAATCAAATAAGTACTGATGTGACGTTGTTCAATATGCCGTCCTCAGTCATGAATAGAAATGTCTACACTTCTACCTCCATTACCCAATATATTTCTCAAAATCAAAATTAAGAAACCTAAATTCTGAAGAATTATTGTGAAACAAAGTTCATGTTTTTTTTTTAATTTGTAATTTAATCATGTTAATCGCAACTGTATTTCTCTTGAACAGTATCAGCTTAAAAAACAAAGAAAATAACACATAACAGCGGTGTTAATGACTAAATATGGCTATGCTACTTCCTGAATGTCATACTCGTTGGATTCATTCATTTACACCGCAGCTGTGAATCGCAACATAAAAATGTTCAAAGGAGAGAGATCTGTGGTATCACCTACATGTTAGAAACTGGGCGCTTTAAGACAAAGATGAAGCTTGTTACCAGTGTTAGAACAGTACCTCACACCTTTTACTTACTCCACTGCACAGTATTTCGTGCTCGTGCGTTAATCGGCTGCAGTAGGAGTAGGGGAATGACATCCACTGTGCGCAAAAGTTTACAAGATGTTTTTTTCAGAAGATCGTAACTGTGCACTACCTGGATTGTGACCCAAATTTCCGCCAGTGATGGATTTCTGGTACTGACATCTAGCAACTGTGCTTCTTTTCTCCTTGAAATGACAGGTCAAGTTTCTGATATTTTCTTACTAGTGGTGCAGCTAGCACCGTGCAGAAAAATATCAGTTCGTAAAGTTTGCAATGTATGGGAAGACTGTTCGACGCATACAAAAAAACATGTTGTTTATCAAACCGATCAAGAATGGACTGATGAAACTGAAGGCAACAACGCAGAAATCGGGAAGGCCGCCTGCAGCTGCAACGCCACTTGATGTTCAGTATGGACCTTCTACAATGTCTCAAGATTGTGGACCCGAAAACAATACTGCTACAGTTTTCGAAATTAACAGACAACAAACAAAGTCATACTTGAATACTTTATCTCCTATCTCATGTATAAAAACAGTTATCAAGAAAAACACTAAAGGACCGAAACCAACAATCGAAATAATACCAGGACCATACAGAAAAAGAAAGCCAATTAAAAGAAGAAACCTGTGCGCAAAACTATCAAAAAGAGTCAGGCAGGTGAAGACTTTAAAGAATAAAAATATAAAGGACAAAGTGAACTGAACATGTCAACTGTGTAAGGAAAATCGAGAAGAAGATACGATTCAGTGTGTGAAATGAAAAGGTTTGGTATATGATGTATGCGCTAGCGGAGAAAGTAAAGTTAAGAAAAGTTTCTGTGACATCTGTGTTCAAATTGATTTTCGATATGGCAGTTCAAGCAATTTAATTTTTTAAGATTTTATAGTTTGTTTCCTATGTGTAATTTCATTACGTCTACATATGGCAGTAACGCTACGTTGTAGTTAGTAATTTGTTTTTGGTACATTTTCTTACATTATTCTATGGATGTGTTATGTCGTCGCTGATTTCTTATCCTAAGTACGACTTCGACTATAGAGTGGGTATGCATAAGGAATCCAGACGCCTTAATCATACCGAAGGTACAAATTTGAAGAAGGTTGAAAACTCATTTTCAGAAAAGATTTTTATATTTGTGTGGAAGTTGGTTGACAGCTAAAAAAACTGAAACTCAGTGTACACAGGAAACAGTGTCTTATTTAAATTACCATACCAAGTACCACTTGAGCAACCTTACCCTACAAACGACCTCTGGATAATATCAGACTTGATGCTTTCCTTGCAAACATAATTCCGTTATTATAATCACTTGCCACAGAATAATCTGAATTTTTTATAGTTTGTACCGTAAACAACTTGTGACGTTGGTTTTGGACAGCATTAGTGATGATCAGATGTTTAATATAATTTTGGCAACGTTTACCATGGATGAAAATACATGGTAAAAATAACCCCGAAGACGATTTAAAACCGTATAAGTTTGGGCGCTTATGACTCCAGTTGCTTTTGCGCCAGAAAACAAAACAAAAAATCCAAACCATATAAGTACATGCTGATTGATCAAGCCATCACAGAACAGGAGAGCGCAGGAATGAAACACTTGACGATGTATATTCTTATCATCATGTAAAGCTCTGCGGTGCACTAACTAATGTCGAACTTTTGTCTATTCTAAATGATAAAAAGGTGGACGCTGATAAAGCTGAAGAAAGGAAAGGAGCAAAGCGGTTTCTATCACCGATTCCAGGAAAGGCAAAATCGTCATAGTAAACATTGTGCATGTATAATCGTGGACAGAATTCGCGAAACCATTCACCTCTTCATTCTGCTGAACTGCAAATCTTTACTAATGGTTTTATAGCATAGCAAGGTAGGGGACACAGTGCTACCAACATATTGTCAACTCTTGTTTTCCAGTACTGTTCTTTAAAGGACACAAAAGGTCAGGTACCAAATGTACTGAAGTTAGGAGTTAATAAAAGACGAATTTTAAGTAAAAACGGTTTAACAAAAATGTGCATTTTCATCTAGAGTAGAAGATGGAAGGAAATAGTCATCTACGATCATTCTTCATTATGCTCACAATGCGGAGCTGGTAAACAGATTTAGAAAACTGATATGCAGTTTCATTTGATCACAGCGTTTTGAGCACTCAACGACCCATACATGCTTTTCTGCATTCCTTCATCATAGCTTCACTGAACAGAAGCATCAATAAGACTTGAAATACTACAGTTTGGATATGTTTGCCAGACATTTCTGACGTATTAGAACGACTTGACTCTTACCTTACATGGAAGTCCGTGAATAAGATGGTGCAGCAACCTACGGAGAGTAGCTGGTAGTTTAAGTTTCTGTCACCTTGTTCACACCTCCTTAGAAGGGAAGTGGACGATTTAATTTGCGCTGTAGTAACAACAGAAATTTCTCTTTACGAACCACATCAGAGGCCCCTGAAGCAGAAAAGGGTCACTGACTTGTTTGCAAATTATCATTGAAGTTTTCTTATGTTTCCTGGAAATTTAGTAGCTCTTTTTGTTTGAAATATTACAATAAAGAAAAATCAGTAAAATATGTACAAAAATCAGTTCTTTTGTAATCTGAATTGTTATTGTTACTTTCTGCTTCCCTTCGTAAAGATGTTATTTGTACATATTTTACTGATACGACAGTACTATTTGCTATTGTTGTTTTTGCATGTGATACCGTAATTCCCTGTGTTGTTGTGAACAGTTCAGTGATTGCAGTGAAAGGGTTGTTCTCATCAAGATCGACAGCAAACCAACACCGACAACAGTAGTCCTGGTACACATGGCGACGTCGCAAGTAAAAGATGAAGAGATAGAGAAGGTACACAAGTATGGGGATATTGAACGGCTAATTAAGAACGTAAAGGTAGATGAAAATCAAATAGTCGTGGGGAACAGAAATACGGTTGTAGGGGAATTAGTAGAAGAGAAACTAATTGAGTTCTGGAGTAAATTTAAGCTAGTAATCGAGAATACTCTGTTCAAGAATAGCAAGAGGAGGAGGTATACTTGGAAAATGCTGGGAGATACGGAAGATTCCAGTAAGATTACATCATGGTCAGGCAGACATCCGGAAAACACATAGTGAATAGTAAGGCGCAACAGGGAGCATAGCTACATCTACACCTGTATGGATACACTGCAAATCATACTTAAGTGCCTGGCAGAGGGTTCATCCAACCACCTTCGCAAAAATTCTCTATTACTGCAATCTAGAACAGCGCAAGGAAAAACGAACACTTGTATCTCTTCGTGAGAGCTCTTATTTCCCTTATTTTATTATGACGATTGATTCTGCCTATCTAGGTAGGCATCAACAAAATATTTTCGTATTTGGAGGAGAAAGTTGTTAATTGATATTTCGTGAGAAGATTCCGCAGCAACGGAAAATGCCTTCGTTTTAATGATGTCAACCCCAATTCCCGTATCATGTCCGTGACACTCTCTCCCCTATTTCTCGATAATACGAAACTTGCTTCTCCTCTTTGAACTTTCTCAATGTACTCCGTTAATTCTATCTGGTAAGTATGCGAGACTGCGCAGCAGTACTCTAAAAGAGGACGGACAAGCGTAGTGTCGGCAGTCTCTTTAGTAGGTCTGCTACATTTTCTTAGTGTTCTGCCAATAAAAGGCAGTTTTTGCTTTGCATTCCCCACAACATTTTCTTTGTGTTCTTTCTAATTTCAGTTATTCGTAATTGTAATTCCTAGGTATTTAGTTGAATTTACGGCCCTTAGATTTGACTCATTTGTCATGTAACCGAAGTTTTGTGGATTCCTTTTAGCACCTGTGTGGATGACTTCATACTTTTTATCATGTAGAGTTAATTCCCAATTTACGCACTATACAGATATCTTTTCGAAATCGTTTTGCTGTTTGTTTTTAACTTCTGATGACTTTGCTAGGCAATTAACGACTGCATCGTCTGCAAACAACGGCTGCTCAGATATTCTCCTAAATCGTTTATATAGATAAGGAACAAAGAAGGACCCTGGGGGAACGTCAGAAATCACTTCTGTTTACTCGATTACTTTTGGTCAGTTACTACGAACTAATGCACTCACATAACTGACAAGGTATTCCATAAGCACGCAATTTCACTACAAGCGGTTTATGTGGTGCAGTTTCAAAAGCCTTCTGCAAATCTAGGAAAGAAACGGAATAGTTCTAATCCCTTATCAATAGCATTCAACATTTCTTGTGTGTAAAGAGCTAGTTGTGTTTCACAAGAACGATGTTTTCTAGAACCGATTTTACTGTGTGTCAATAGACTGTTTTCTTCAAGGTGATTCATAATGTTCGAACACAATATATGTTCCAAAATCCCGCTGTATATTGAATTTAATGATATGGGCCTGTAATTTTGTGGATTACTCAGACTACCTTTCTTGAATATTGGTGTGACCTATACAACTTTCCAGTCTTAGCATACCTATCTTTCATCGAGAGAGCGGTTGTATATGATTGTTAAGTATAGAGCTATTGCATCAACATACTCTGAAATATAGACACTGATCACAATTTTGTAATGAAGAATTTGCTAAAGTTCGAAAGACAAGTTAGGAAAATGCGCAAAGAAGAGGGATATGGGAATGCAACGTAAGGAAGAGACACGTTAGAGGTCCTTTGAAATCATAGATAGTGTGATAATGAACAGCTCAATAGATAGTTCAGTTGAAGAAGAATGGACATCTCTAAAATGGGCAACAACAAAAGTTAGAAAGAAAGACACAGGTACAAGAGAGCTAACTGCGAAGAAATCATGGCTAACAGGATAAATACTTCAGTTGACTAACAAAAGAAGGGAGCACAAAAATGTTCAGTGAAATTCAGGAATACAGAAACGCGAGTCACTCAGGAATGACATATATCGGAAGCGCATTGAAGCTAAGACGAAACGGCTGCATGAAAAGTATGAGGAAATCGAAGAAGATGTGACTGTGGGAAGTTTTGATTCAGCATGTAGAAAAGTCAAAGCAGCTTTCGGTGACGTCAAAAGCAAGGGATATTAAGAGTGCAGAGGGACTTCCACCCTTTAAATGTAGAGGAGAGAGAGGATCGGTGGGCAGGGTACATTAGAGGTCCTTATGTGGAGGGACTTGTATGATGACATGATAGAAGAACTGAGAGGAGGCGACGAGGAAAAGATAGGGGATTTCAGTATGAAAGTAAGAACTTAAAAAAAAAAAACTTTAGAAGACTTGAGATCAAATAAGGCAGTAAGGATAGATAACATTCGACCGGACTTTCTAAAATCACTGGGGAAGTGGCAACAAATCTATTATTCAGCTTGGTGTGTAGAGTGTATGAGACTGGTAATATAACATCAAACTTTCGGAGAAACATCATCCACGCAATTCTGGACTTAGCAAGAGCCAACAAGTGCGAGAATCGTCGCACAGTCAGCTTAACAGCTCATACATCGAAGTTGCTGGCAAGAACGACGTACAGAAGATTGCATCAGTTAGATGACGATCAGCTTGGCTTTAGGAAAGACGATGGAACCAGAGAGGCAGTTCTCACGTTACGGTTGAAAAATGGATACACTAGTTCGTGGGATTTGTCGACCTGAAAAGAGCGCAAGACGGTGTAAAATGGCGCAAGATGTTCGGAATTCTGAAAAAGATACGGGTAAGCTATAGGGAACGACGGGTAACATACAATATGCGCATGTCCCATGTGAGACAATAATACTGAAAGATCAAGAACAGAGTGCTCGGGTTAAAAGGGGTGTAAGACAGTGATAGTCTTTCGTCCCTATTGTTCAGTTTACACTTCGAAGAAACAATGACGGAAATAAAAGACGGGTTCAAGAGTGAGATTAAAATTCAACGAAAGGATACCAGTCATATGACATGCTGATGGCATTGCTATCCTCAGTGAAAGTGGAGAAGAATTACGGGATCTGTAGAATGAAATGAACAGTCCAGTGAGTATAGAATATGGACTGACAGTAAATGGAAGGAAGACGAAAGTAATGAGAAGTGGCAGGAACGAGAACAGCGAGAAACATAGCATCATAACCGGTGATCAGGAAGTAGATGAAGTTAACGAATTCTTCTATATACACACCTGGAAATTGAAATAAGAACACCGTGAATTCATTGTCCCAGGAAGGGGAAACTTTATTGACACATTCCTGGGGTCAGATACATCACAGGATCACACTGACAGAACCACAGGCACATAGACACAGGCAATAGAGCATGCACAATGTCGGCACTAGTACAGTGTATATCCACCTTTCGCAGCAATGCAGGCTGCTATTCTCCCATGAAGACGATCGTAGAGATGCTGGATGTAGTCCTGTGGAACGGCTTGCCATGCCATTTCCACCTGGCGCCTCAGTTGGACCAGCGTTCGTGCTGGACGTGCAGACCGCGTGAGACGACGCTTCATCCAGTCCCAAACATGCTCAATGGGGGACAGATCCGGAGATCTTGCTGGCCAGGGTAGTTGACTTACACCTTCTAGAGCACATTGGGTGGCACGGGATACATGCGGACGTGCATTGTCCTGTTGGAACAGCAAGTTCCCTTGCCGGTCTAGGAATGGTAGAACGATGGGTTCGATGACGGTTTGGATGTACCGTGCACTATTCAGTGTCCCCTCGACGATCACCAGTGGTGTACGGCCAGTGTAGGAGATCGCTCCCCACACCATGATGCCGGGTGTTGGCCCTGTGTGCCTCGGTCGTATGCAATCCTGATTGTGGCGCTCACCTGCACGGCGCCAAACACGCATACGACCATCATTGGCACCAAGGCAGAAGCGACTCTCATCGCTGAAGACGACACGTCTCCATTCGTCCCTCCATTCACGCCTGTCGCGACACCACTGGAGGCGGGCTGCACGATGTTGGGGCGTGAGCGGAAGACGGCCTAACGGAGTGCGGGACCGTAGCCCAGCTTCATGGAGACGGTTGCGAATGGTCCTCGCCGATACCCCAGGAGCAACAGTGTCCCTAATTTGCTGGGAAGTGGCGGTGCGGTCCCCTACGGCACTGCGTAGGATCCTACGGTCTTGGCGTGCATCCGTGCGTCGCTGCGGTCCGGTCCCAGGTCGACGGGCACGTGCACCTTCCGCCGACCACTGGCGACAACATCGATGTACTGTGGAGACCTCACGCCCCACGTGTTGAGCAATTCGGCGGTACGTCCACCCGGCCTCCCGCATGCCCACTATACGCCCTCGCTCAAAGTCCGTCAACTGCACATACGGTTCACGTCCACGCTGTCGCGGAATGCTACCAGTGTTAAAGACTGCGATGGAGCTCCGTACGCCACGGCAAACTGGCTGACACTGACGGCGGCGGTGCACAAATGCTGCGCAGCTAGCGCCATTCGACGGCCAACACCGCGGTTCCTGGTGTGTCCGCTGTGCCGTGCGTGTGATCATTGCTTGTACAGCCCTCTCGCAGTGTCCGGAGCAAGTATGGTGGGTCTGACACACCGGTGTCAATGTGTTCTTTTTTCCATTTCCAGGAGTGTAGGTATCAAAATAACCCATGATGGACAGAGCTAGTAGAACATAAAAAGCAGGCTAGAGCTGGCAAAAAGGACATTCCTGTCTAAGACAAATCTGCTAGTATCAAACATATCCCTTATTTTGAGGAAGAAATTTCTGGGAATGTACATGTGGAGCACAGCGTCGTATGGTAGTGAAACATAGGCAGTTGGAAAATAGGAAGAGAATCGAAGGATTTGAGATGTGGTACTACAGAAGAACGTTGAAAATTAGGTGGACTGATAAGGAAAGGAATATGTGGAAAACACTGACAAGAAGAACGGACAGGACGATAGAACATCTGTTAAGACACCAGGGAGTAACTCCCAGTGTACGAAAGGAGCTAGAGAGAGTAAAAGCTGTTGAGGAAGACAGACTGGCATACATCCAGCAAATAACTCAGGACGTAGATCGCAAATGGTACTCTAAGATGAGGAAGTAGGCACAGAAAATGAATTCGTGGAGGGCCGTATCAAACCATTCAGAAGACTGATAACTCAGATCCCATCTCGATCAGTCAGCTTTACATTGAATCGAACTCCCAGTTATTCGAATACTTTTCAAGTTCCTTGAAGTTCGAAGTATCGAGATTCGACTATCTGTGACGTTCCACGTTTTTATCATAGTTCACCATCATATCCGCAGTTCTCGTTAACCATCTTTTCAACGTATACAGTGCGCCATTACTTTCCTCGATCTTAACGCTCTTGCATGAAGAATGCAGCAGAAACAGAAACTCACGTTGTACAAGCATTGTAGTTCATCATTTAAGATAGCAGATTGCAGTAGAAGTGACTCCTCACCTGTAAAGGTGAACACATGTTGTTATAACAAGCCTCATCAAACACCATTTCTCATACACAGATATAGTCCTCGGAAGAAAAACACATACAGTGAGGAATTGCGTCAGTGAAAAACTTCGTGTGTTAATGGTGATATTTTCATACAAAATTACCTTGGCCTGCGTGGGAATTTTTATATGCTTCTTCAAATGTTGTCTCATATATGCAACGAGAGAGTTCAAAATATTCACATTATCGTATGAGTAGGTGTTGTTTCATTTTTATTATGAATAAATAAGAACAGTGAGGGGCGTACCTAATCAATAAATTGTATGTACTACAATGCACATCAATACGTCGCTCTGTAGCCATAAATTGCACCATTACACCGCAAGTGTTTGATTTTATACCTGTAACCACAACTTAAAAAAAAAGTTTAACAACCTTGGAAACACGCGCACAACAGATATCAAACTTGAACAAGGCACTGTTCTCTACTGTCAGCCCAAATTCGGACAAAAAAAATTCTTTGGCTGGTGAGCGCTTTTCCAGTCATTGCTCACTCACTCTACAGTTCACTACAAATTTATGATTGCTACAAACATGTGTTTTCACCAGTGATGTTGAAAATGTATTTGATCGTCTAGCACTAGAAAAATAATGGAGGAGATACCGTTCGAAGAAATAGGAAACGCGAAATACACGAAAATCTATGTTGCTTACGTTGCAATAACGCAGTGTGCAGCGTAAATTTTCAATCTGTTATTTCGGAAAATTAAAGTTTTCCGTCTTTGAAGGTAATAAAATACTGAAACTGCTTTCAGTCAGTGAAACTGCTTAGGGTAGTGTACGATTTGCTTTTATGTTTGCTTATCGGCTGTAACGGCATACATGTTACATTTAGTAGTCAGTGCAAGAGCTCCTCTGAGATAAATAATTTGGCATAGGAGACTAATTCGTGGCAAACTGCATCAACCTACTCAGAAGGCTGATAAATCAAAATAAACTTAGACTTATTTAACATCTTTTGTTGAACTTTCAAAATTTGATAGCAGAAACTAACCTTTTCGTGTTGAAATCATGAACCACAAGTGAAATAAGTATTATTTGGACAAAAATGAGAACTTATGTAGGTTAGTAAAACACAAACTACTCACATTTTTGTTCGTTTTCTGAAAGTGAAGATTTACAAAACATGCACGTGTGAGTGCTCACTAATGCCCATTAGTTGCTTGCCACTTACTGCGCGGTAGTGTGTTGTATAGTGACTTGATTCTGTTGTGTTGTTTCCACCAGTGAGACCACAATAATGACGAGCGTACCTGAAGATACTGGAAATTTCTCTAGAGAATTATCTCTTTTACTTCAGGCAAATTACTGGCGTGTATCCTCCTGTCGTGGCGTCTCGTACGTTCTACGCCACAGCCTTGTCACCGAGAATGTGTACGGTATGTATCCCAGAGTACATAAGCCTACTGTCAGAACACTAATTCAAACTCAAACTATTGATCTCTGTAGCACCACGGAATAATACACTCCAACTACGCACCACGAAGGAGTTATCCGAATCGGACGGAAATCTGTAGAAACGATGTACATGTACAGACAAACAAATTATAACAATTTCAGAAAAATTGTATGATTTATAAATTGGGCAAGTCAATAAAGCGTTGGTTCACCTCTGGCCCTTATGCAACTACACTCCTGGAAATGGAAAAAAGAACACATTGACACCGGTGTGTCAGACCCACCATACTTGCTCCGGACACTGCGAGAGGGCTGTACAAGCAATGATCACACGCACGGCACAGCGGACACACCAGGAACCGCGGTGTTGGCCGTCGAATGGCGCTAGCTGCGCAGCATTTGTGCACCGCCGCCGTCAGTGTCAGCCAGTTTGCCGTGGCATACGGAGCTCCATCGCAGTCTTTAACACTGGTAGCATGCCGCGACAGCGTGGACGTGAACCGTATGTGCAGTTGACGGACTTTGAGCGAGGGCGTATAGTGGGCATGCGGGAGGCCGGGTGGACGTACCGCCGAATTGCTCAACACGTGGGGCGTGACGTCTCCACAGTACATCGATGTTGTCGCCAGTGGTCGGCGGAAGGTGCACGTGCCCGTCGACCTGGGACCGGACCGCAGCGACGCACGGATGCACGCCAAGACCGTAGGATCCTACGCAGTGCCGTAGGGGACCGCACCGCCACTTCCCAACAAATTAGGGACACTGTTGCTCCTGGGGTATCGGCGAGGACCATTCGCAACCGTCTCCATGAAGCTGGCCTACGGTCCCGCACACCGTTAGGCCGTCTTCCGCTCACGCCCCAACATCGTGCAGCCCGCCTCCAGTGGTGTCGCGACAGGCGTGAATGGAGGGACGAATGGAGACGTGTCGTCTTCAGCGATGAGAGTCGCTTCTGCCTTGGTGCCAATGATGGTCGTATGCGTGTTTGGCGCCGTGCAGGTGAGCGCCACAATCAGGACTGCATACGACCGAGGCACACAGGGCCAACACCCGGCATCATGGTGTGGAGAGCGATCTCCTACACTGGCCGTACACCACTGGTGATCGTCGAGGGGACACTGAATAGTGCACGGTACATCCAATTTATAAATCATACAATTTTTCTGAAATTGTTATAATTTGTTTGTCTGTACATGTACATCGTTTCTACAGATTTCCGTCCAATTCGGATAACTCCTTCGTGGTGCCAAACCCTACCTTGGCCAGTATGGTAACCAGATCGCTCCCCTGCTGATAACGTTTGGAGTATTATGGACAGGATCCTCCAACCGTCTCTTAATTCTGACGATCTAACTCTTCAATTGGACTGAATTTGTCACGATATCCCTCAGCAGGACTCCCAAAAACTCGGGCATAAACTGACAACAGTTTGACACCAACCTAACTTCTCGCCCACCATTCAGCCAAATAAGCGGTAGTGGTGGTTTGGGGTGCAGTTTCTTTTCATAGCAGAACCACTTTCGTTGCCGTCCGTGGTACCTTTACAGCACACTAGTACGTATATTCTATGCTCCGTTTTTTCGCCGTCATGGGAAGCCTCTCTGGGGTTACATTTCAGCAAGATAATGTCCACCTGCAGATGACGAGAGATTCTACTACTTGTTTCGTGTTTGTCAAACCTTTCCTTGGCCAGGAAGGTGCCTGACATCTGTCCAAGTGAGAACATTCGGAGCATTATGATGAGGGACCTCCAACCATCTAGTATAACGAACGACTCTCACACTTCTCAAGAAGAACCCCTTTCCTGATGAGGAGCTTTCAGAATTTCACCCTGCAGCTGCTGGTCCTCCAAGGTTATATGGTTTACCTAAGGCTTTCAAGCATGGAATTACGCTTCGTCCGATTGTGAGGAATCCGGGTGCTCCTACCTATGATTTGGCGAAATATTTAGCTTCTGCTCTCAGCCCTGCTCTGGAAAGTCTGAGCACCAGACTTCTAATTCAGTGGAATGCATCCGACGGTTGAAGTCTTTCTTTCTTAGTCCTTCGTACTTGCTTGTTAGTTTTGATGTTGTGTCACTTTTTACCTTGGTTTCTCTGGAAGAGTCACTGTTACTAATTGGTGAAAAACTCGACGATGAAACAAATATGTTACGTCGTCATGTGCAGACATCGACGTATTTCTTATTTAATGAAATATATTTTCAGCAAACTAACGTTGTGACTATGGGGAACCCCCTTTCCTCCATAGTCGCCAACCTTTCTATGGAAGACCTTGAAGACATGGGGCTCAGCACTTCGTTTGTTAAACTCACATGCTTTTAGAGATACTTTGACGATACATTTATGTTTTGGTCTCATGGGATTGATGCTTTGAATCACCTTTTAGATCATTTTAGTTGTCTCTATCCTAGTAATAAATTTACGCTCGAATTAGAAAAAATTGCCCAACTACCTTTTCCTGGCGTTTTGGTTCACAGAAATGACGAAAAGACTTTGGGGCATAGTATATACCGTAAACCTACGCATAGTGATTGTTATCTTCATCCCATCAGCTATCATACACCATATCACCACACGGGAATCTTGCGGACTTTGGTGAAGAAGGCCTATGCCATTTCTGACAATGACGGGAATTAGACCATTCTAAAAGTTATTTTTAAGCCGAATGGTTAAACTGACCAACAAAAATGACATGCTGTTCAGTTCGGATCACCAGTGAAACCATCAAAGAATGCTCGCGAATCTGTTACGTTTTTACCTCTTGCTGGGAGCATATCCTGGAAAATTTCAAGAATTTAAGGTAACATGATATCCTAAGTTTATTTATGCCACCGGCTAAGATTAACGCCCTTTTTAGAGCAATAAAGGATGACTTGTGACTGAGGAAACCCGGGTATGGATAGTTCGTTGTCATTGGGAGGGAGCTTGTATTGGCCAAACTATACGTTCTATTCGGGACCGATGTATTCAGCACCTCGTCACACTCGTTAGCTCCAGCCAGAGAAGTTCGCAGTGGCAGAATACTGTCTTAATGATGGACTTAAGGGGCTTCGGAAAGGCTCAAAATCATGAAAAGTTTAATTTTTACTTTTTTGCGTTTTCTGAATCTGCATCCTTTTAATAGATATATAATTTATTCAATTACGAAGACTACAACTATTTTTAAATTTTTTTTGAAATGTGTTCTACATGGGCGTGACCCACTGTGGCGCTGTTAAACTGCTGTCAAATGGTGTTATTATTAACGTCCGTGTTCATCAGGTACATTTTAGTGATGTGAGATAAAGTATGTGCTGTTGCTAACCTGTGATGGTTCAATATATATCGCTGGTGTCATTGTCGATTGTTTCATGTTTATTTACTCTGTCGTTATCTCGAAAATATTCGTAATTAATTCTGTTTCTTGAGTCTCTGTTTTGTTGAAGTATAATAATGAGTAAAAGTAAAGTTATTAGAAATCCTCTGAAGGCTTTTAAGAAAAGGAGAAATGTTGGAAAGCCAAAGGTATGTGTTATTACTGTAAATAATAACATTCTAACATGGTACGAGCGATGCTTGCTTTAGATAAGGAACGCCTTCGGGCTGCAGACAGGGCTGTAAAGAGTCTAGAAATACAAGCAAGAGTAAACAGGAGGAGGAACAAGAGGAAGCTGGAGGAGGAGTTTGCAGAGGATGAAGATAATCCATCCTATGGACCTGGAATGCACTAAAAAGTTAATCCAATCTTTGTCGCTCGATTCCCAAAACTTTTATTTTCTCATACTAATTACATGTTTTCTAAGGATCTTCCAAACATATTTGTTTCAAATTTTCAGTAAATGTTACACAGTACCTTCTGCATAATTTAACACAGCCTTTTTCCAAAAAACTGTATATTTTGAATATATAAATAAAAAATTGCAAAAAAATGTTGTGAATTTTCATTACAATTGAAAAAAAAATCATCTTTAATAACTGAACTAAAATTTTGTAAAATCCCTGTGTTAAGTTGTAGCCCATATTCCAATAAATAATCTGTAAAAAGTTCAACTTCCTACCTCAAATACTTTGTGAGGAAAGATGTAATTTATAAGCGTTATTTTAACATTGCAAGTATAGGGCGTTCCGGAGCCCCTTAAGATATTGTATAACGAGATACAAATGATCACTCCTGCTTCCCGATATTGGGAATGTGTTTCAAAATAATCTCTTGAAATTCGGTTATGTGATAGTATTATTAATAGGGATAAGGATTTCGCTGTAAGGCGTGGAATCCGATTTTATGTGATATTAAACAATAGCGGTCTTCATTTCGACCAGTAGATTCCTTTAACTAATGTTCCGCTAGCTGTGTATCGTTTTGCCTATTTCCTCCATTGGTGCGCTACTACAGTGTGTGGCAAATAAAAGTGGCTCGGAGAACAGAGTCCCAGGGTACAAAAAAAAAAAAAAGAAAAAAAAAATTACAGCAGAGGAAAGGAAGTACTGTACTAATCTGATAACAGCAGATGTTAGAAGAGACCGCCATTCATCTCTTGGCACTTTTGGGTCCTGGTCACCTAGTTGCTGAAGGTGGGTCGAAGCTGGACTGTTGGAACAGCTGCACTCTCATCAGAAATGTTCCGTTCCAGTTCTCGAAGGCTATGGGTGTTGTTGCGATACACCTTACACTTGAGGCCTCCCCACACAAAGTAATCGCACACTGTCAGATCAGGTGACTTGGGCGGGCAGCTGGGTCCGCGACCAGGCGGACGTCTGCTAACTGTCTGGCGTGAAGCCTGTGTAAAGGTGCTCCAAGGTCCGGTCGGCTGTATCGGCAGTTTCTCGATACTGTTGGAAGTAACTGTAGGTCACGGGGCGTAGTCATGTGCATACAGTCACGTCCAATCGTTTCCACTCGTCCATGCCAATTTCTTCTGCCACACTCTGCAGTTCACTTGCTCTTGGTGCCGGCCGCGAGATAAAGGAGCCGCCGATTCTGTTGGCAACTCAGTACTGGCGACTGTGCGCCGGCATAAACACCTGATGGTGGCGGCCAGTTGGCCCACGGAAATATTGTGTGAAGATGAGTACATTATTCAAATGTATACCCGAGAAGAGCATCTTCAGTCATTACGCTGGAAATCTACGTAGTCACATCAACGGGAAGACATGGTTCGACGAGGTCTACGCTGGTAACGCCACCAGCAACTATAGCCAGGGTAGGTTTCCCCTCGGCCATAAGTCCAATGCCGGAGATGTCCCACGCATCCCTCCGAGTTCCTAATTGGAAGAAAACTAAATGTCCCCCCCCCCCCCAAAGAAAACCCACAAATGCTAATGTGGTGTCACCGCCAGACACCACACTTGCTAGGTGGTAGCTTTAAATCGGCCGCGGTCCATTAGTACATGTCGGACCCGCGTGTCGCCACTGTCAGTAATTGCAGACCGAGCGCCACCACACGGCAGGTCTAGAGAGACGTACTAGCACTCGCCCCAGTTGTACGACGACTTTGCTAGCGACTACACTGACGAAGCCTTTCTCTCATTTGCCGAGAGACAGTTAGAATAGCCTTCAGCTAAGTCCATGGCTACGACCTAGCAAGGCGCCATTAGCCTAACAGTGCTTGTAATTAAAGAGTCTCATTTGTATCATCAAGAGCGATGTACCACAAGGATGAATTAAAGTTAAGTATTCCTGGAGCTACGTACTTTTCTTTATGGCATTCATTACGTATCCTGTTCCAGACTTCACGCCAGCCGGCGTGTGTGTACGCGTGCCTTTCGGTTATCCGTCACTGTGGACTGGCTGTCTTGTCAGTCCACAACAGCTAAGAAGTAAAAAATCAACCCGCAAGAAAGTATTGCACTTTGAGCCCACAGCACGAGAAATTAAATAAATAAATATGTGTATTTGACCCACACCAGCTGAAAAGGGCAGAGGAAGCTGAGCCGTGCTGCGGCTCGCGTTGGTGCCACGTGTAGGTTTCTGCCAGACCGTATCGTTTAGTTGGCATTGTTTGTCTTCTGCTCGTGTTCACTGACTCCATTCGGTTTCGTAAGCGTTACCTGTCTGCTAGTGGCAGCAGCGGCGCTTATTGATATGTAGTTCTGCTGCCATATCTGTGGGGCGACCTCGTGCTTCTTCCTGGTGGTAAGAGTTAGGTTGGGTCACAGGAGCAGCGAGGTCCATGCAGAGCGGCAACACGCCGCGACCGCTGGCGGCGTGTATGGTCCGCCGGATCGAAGGGCAGTGGTCGCGAGGATGCACGACCTCGTCGAGACCGGTTCCTGCATGTTTGAGTGCATTGCAATTCGTGTACAGAAACCTTCACCATTGTGAAATCTCGCGATTCTCCACTGACTTGGGTTCGTGTTGCTGCTCGTAGTGTCGCGAGGCGTACAGCAGCGAGTGGAGTACCTGGGGTGGGCGGATCTGATTAGCCTTCCTGAGCTTCTAATTACAGTGTTATTACAAATGATTGAAGCGATTTCACAGCTCTACAACAACTTTATTATTTGAGATATTTTCACAATGCTTTGCACACACATACAAAAACTCAAAAAGTTTTTTTAGGCATTCACAAATGTTCGATATGTGCCCCTTTAGTGATTCGGCAGACATCAAGCCGATAATCAAGTTCCTCCCACACTCGGCGCAGCATGTCCCCATCAATGAGTTCGAAAGCATCGTTGATGCGAGCTCGCAGTTCTGTCACGTTTCTTGGTAGAGGAGGTTTAAACACTGAATCTTTCACATAACCCCACAGAAAGAAATCGCATGGGGTTAAGTCGGGAGAGCTTGGAGGCCATGACATGAATTGCTGATCATGATCTCCACCACGACCGATCCATCGGTTTTTCAATCTCCTGTTTAAGAAATGCCGAACATCATGATGGAAGTGCGGTGGAGCACCATCCTGTTGAAAGATGAAGTCGGCGCTGTCGGTCTCCAGTTCTGGTATGAGCCAATTTTCCGCGGGCTACGCGTGAAACTTGCCCGCACGCGTTCAACCGTTTCTTCGCTCACTGCAGGCCGACCCGTTGATTTCCCCTTACAGAGGCATCCAGAAGCTTTAAACTGCGCATACCATCGCCGAATGGAGTTAGCAGTTGGTGGATCTTTCTTGAACTTCGTCCTGAAGTGTAGTTGCACTGTTATGACCGACTGATGTGAGTGCATTTCAAGCACGACATACGCTTTCTCGGCTCCTGTCGCCATTTTGTCTCACTGCGCTCTCGAGCGCTCTGGCGGCAGAAACCTGAAGTGCGGCTTCAGCCGAACAAAACTTTATGAGTTTTTCTTCGTATCTGTAGTGTGTCGTGACCATATGTCAATGAATGGAGCTACAGTGAATTTATGAAATCGCTTCAATCATTTGTAATAAACCTGTACTATTTACTATTTTCAGCTTCTTACACTGTCAAGTTCAACCAGCGGTATTATTTTGTCTTGTAGCCGCTAACGCCCCAGTTACCTGCCGTGGGGGTTAGTGTATGTAACGGCAGTGTACATTTCCTCGCCTTGCCGCCGCTGTCTGGTGAGGCGTGTAAATTTGACAGCTTCTTGATTGTAGGTTGGGTGGCGTTCTTCTACCTTAGTGGTAGTCATTCCTTCTTTTCTGGGCGGTCTAAGCACAGTATTCTGCGGGCGGGGCCCAGACCGCCGGTTCCGTCTTTGGTGTAATTTTACAACTTGCATTTGTTTTGTTGGATGTCAGGTAGCCTCACCATGATCATCATTAGTCGCTCGTTAGACTGCCACTGGTCCGAGTTACCATCTTGGCTGCCTTTCTCTTCACTCGTGAAAGTGTTTGTGTTGTTGTTTGCCATTTTGGCGTGAAAGGCCTTCAGCCATGATTGTGGTTACTTGGTTTAAAATTCTCATTGCGACGACGTTGGCTTGTTTTCAAAATTATTGGCTGTCTGTATTTTATGTGTTTGTTAAATTTTAAATAATTGCCTGTTTTCGCGTTAAAGACCTTGAGCCGTGATTGTGGTTACATGCCTTAAAAGTCTGATTGCGAACTCATTGGCTTGTTTTCAAAAATTATTTATTAAAGTAAATGAGTGAAACTGCATTGCAAACCAGTAGTGATTGATTGAGGCCCCGCCCACAATCGTAACCCAATCCTGCCTTCCTTCACTACCAGGTCTCAGAGCCTTCGAACAGCCCGCAAAACATTTGCACATTCTTAAATTTCGAATGAACAGGTCAAGAATATTACAGTACGTGCGTTTCATTTATCTCGCTAAACTTCTAATCAAGATGAATTCTTGACAAGTGAAAGCTTTAAATTAAGAGGAGGAGGAGATTAGTGTTTAAAGTCCCGTCGACAACGACGACATTAGAGACGGAACACGAGCTCGGATTGGGGAAGGACGGGGATGGGAATCGGCCGTGTGAAAGGGACCATCCCTGTATTTGCCTGAAGCGATTTAGGAAAATCACTGAAAACCTAAATCAGGATGACCGGACGTCGATTTGAACCGTGGTCCTCCCGAATGCGAGTCCAGTGCGATAACCACTGCGCCACTTCGCTCGGTTTAAATTAACAAAAACGTAACAACCACCAAATCAATATTCTTGTACGGTCCTCAATTTTGTATTGTGAATGTGTATTTTGGTTAGATCTGAAGATATCTTAGACTAAGCCATCAGATAGTCTTAAATATCCGGACATTTTATTGTTATTGTGATGAATTTCATTCGCTGGGTGAGCTGGATGCGTTGGCAGGGGAAATTTGTAAAGCATGCAGGGGAGCCGTTTCTGCAGTACATCGAATGGCAACAAACAAGGACTGACTGGCGGAAAATTAAGACGTGAGATGCTGAGTTTAGTTCCATTAGCAAATCAATATTTACTTTATAGACGCACATTCCTCCTATATTTTAATATTCTTTTGTTTCCTCTCGTCGACACGAACTACTTATAAACGAAAGTAGATCGTAAATTAACCAGGACGGGTTCGGCATATCAACCGACTCGGAATACACCTCTTCTTTAACGTTTCCATCGGGAATGCTAGCAACTCCTTTTTATTTTGTTCTGATTTACTTTATCTGTTTCCAGATTGCTCTTATTTGCGAGTAACTGTAGAAAGTATTAGCTTCGCTCTGTCTTTATAATGCACGGAGTTAACCAGCCAGAGAAAAGGATATACGTATGAAAATACGGTTAAGATTGCATGTACAGGGTGTTTCAAAAATGACCGGTATATTTGAAACGGCAATAAAAATTAAACGAGCAGCGATAGAAATACACCATTTGTTGCAATATGCTTGGGACAACAGTACATTTTCAGGCAGACAAACTTTCGAAATTACAGTAGTTACAATTTTCAACAACAGATGGGGCTGCGGTCTGGGAAACTCTATAGTACGATATTTTCCACATATCCACCATGCGTAGCAATAATATGGCGTAGTCTCTGAATGAAATTACCCGAAACCTTTGACAACGTGTCTGGCGGAATGGCTTCACATGCAGATGAGATGTACTGCTTCAGCTGTTCAATTGTTTCTGGATTCTGGCGGTACACCTGGTCTTTCAAGTGTCCCCACAGAAAGAAGTCACAGGGGTTCATGTCTGGCGAATAGGGAGGCCAATCCACGCCGCCTCCTGTATGTTTCGGATAGCCCAAAGCAATCACACGATCATCGAAATATTCATGCAGGAAATAAAAGACGTCGGCCGTGCGATGTGGCCGGGCACCATCTTGCATAAACCACGAGGTGTTCGCAGTGTCGTCTAAGGCAGTTTGTACCGCCACAAATTCAGGAAGAATGTCCAGATAGCGTGATGCAGTAATCGCTTCGGATCTGAAAAATGGGCCAATGATTCCTTTGGAAGAAATGGCGGCCCAGACCAGTACTTTTTGAGGATTCAGGGACGATGGGACTGCAACATGGGGCTTTTCGGTTCCCCATATGCGCCAGTTATGTTTATTGACGAAGCCGTCCAGGTAAAAATAAGCTTCGTCAGTAAACCAAATGCTGCCCACATGCATATCGCCGTCATCAATCCTGTGCACTATATCGTTAGCGAATGTCTCTCGTGCAGCAATGGTAGCGGCGCTGAGGGGTTGCCGCATTTGAATTTTGTGTGGATAGAGGTGTAAACTCTGGCGCATGAGACGATACGTCGACGTTGGCGTCATTTGGACCGCAGCTGCAACACGGCGAACGGAAACCCGAGGCCACTGTTGGATCACTTGCTGCACTAGCTGCGCGTTGCCCTCTGTGGTTGCCGTACACGGTTGCCCTACCTTTCCAGCACGTTCATCCGTCACGTTCCCAGTCCGTTGAAATTTTTCAAACTGATCCTTTATTCTATCGCTTTTCGGTCCTTTGGTTACATTAAACCTCCGTTGAAAACTTCGTCTTGTTGCAACAACACTGTGTTCTAGGCGGTGGAATTCCAACACCAGAAAAATCCTCTGTTCTAAGGAATAAACCATGTTGTCTACAGCACATGTGCACGTTGTGAACAGCACACACTTACAGCAGAAAGACGACGTACAGAATGGCGCACCCACAGACTGCGTTGTCTTCTATATCGTTCACATCGCTTGCAGCGCCATCTGTTGTTGAAAATTGTAACTACTGTAATTTCGAAAGTTTGTCCGCCTGAAAATGTACTGTTGCCCCAAGCATATTGCAACAAACGGTGTATTTCTGTCGCTGCTCGTTTAGTTTTTATTGCCGTTTCAAATATACCGGTCATTTTTGAAACACACTGTATTTCTCGTTAGACAAGTCGGTCAATATGCTAACTCAGAGGCAAATTTTAATGCGTGCAAAAAACTAAATTTTTGAAAAGGGGAATGCAGTAAAGCAAAGCAGCAAACGGGCAGAACATCTGACAGGCGCGCGGCTGTTACACGTGTCTCCCCGTCTGGGACAGCGAAATTCCTGCGTCTGCGCTCAGGGACACGTGCACGCGTTTCAGAGGGCTTGTGTGACTTTGCACCGGCGCATGCTCCTTCTTGCCTCTTCGTGCAACGATTGCGTGCGCCTAATGCGCAACTAAAGTCGCACAGGAGGAAAACGCACCTCAGAAGGCACAGAAAATTTTATACACTGTCCAGTCACATTAACGTAACCACCTTGTAACCTGTCCGCAAAAAGTGTAAGAGAAAAATGTGAAAAGTGTAACCTCCCCGGAGTAATTTTGAATAGACAATAATTAATGTTAAAACTAGCAATCTGACCCATGTGTAAGCTCCCCACAAAAATGTAAGTCAATTCAAAAAATGAATGAAATCTCAGTGACAATGAAAACACAAATAGACCGAAATGTCGATCTTTAGGCCGTAATTAAACTCAAATTCTTACCTCAGTAATACTGCATCTGCTCTTATTTTTCGCCATAGCTTGGAGGAAATGCATCGCAAATATATATATTTTTTTGAATTTAAGGGAAACTTTTATTTAAGGAAATGCAAGGAAAATATTACTTCAAAAAAAGGATTCTTTGTTAAAAATGGTTGGTTTCAAAATGAAATTATTATTCGGGCGATTCTTGAACAAGTTAGTTACAGTTAATTTACATTACATTATCAGATGTGCGCAAAGCTGCTTCATTACCTTATTTAAAAATATACCTCGTCCTGAATCTTGACCATAGAGCCATGTCGACGCCCGCCGACTCCTCACACACAACTCCCACTATCTCTCGCGCACTACTAGCACTGACTGCCTACATGCAACTCAAACTGCTAACTCGCAACAAACTGAACTCTCGCGCGCCATTACTCCCTCACAACTGAGCTGACTATATGCTCTCTGGTCAGAGATTCTGCGGCTCGCCATCGCTGCCTATGAAACGTACGCGTTTCAACCTGTCAAAAGCCTGAGTAACCGCGTTTCGCAGTGTGGACCGCTGCGAGACGTGCAGCAAGAGAGTCAGTGACGTGCTGGAAGGTACTGACGTGGATATGGAGGCATGCCCACTCAGTGCCGTAGCCTACTGTGTTTGGATTCTCGGTTGAAATCCTATGTCGCGAACAGCCCAACAGAGGTGCTGTCACAGGTTCTCGACTGGTTGCAAAATCCAGGGAGTGTGGTGGCCAGGGGAGCACAGAAAACCCATCCTGGAGCTCTTCGTACCATGCACGTACACTGCGAGCTGTTTGAAACGTTGCAGTGTCCTGCTCGTAGATGCTATCGCGCCGAGTAAAAACAAAGTGGATGTACCGATGGTCCCCATGCATAAATGCATCTTTTTGTTGATCTATTGTGCCTTCCAGAACGACGAAATCACACAGAGAATTGTATGAAAACTTTCCCCAGACCATAACGCTCCGTTCTCCGTCGTGGACGCTTCCAACGATTGTTGCAGGGCGTTTGAACTCAGATGTTTCACGCTGTATACGACAACGGCCATCTGTCCGATAGATTCAACTGAAAACACCACCTATCAGCACTCAGAGGGCGTCCAGTTGCAAGTACTGGTATGCAAATTCCAGCCTTCCTCGCTCATGAACAGCAGTCACCATGAGTGCATGAACCGTGCACTTACTGGGAAGACCCACAGGCAGCAACGTTTCCTAAAAAGTCGTTCAGGGTACATCGTTGGCAGTCCCACGGTTCGTCTGGACGGTCAGTTGCTCAATAGTAGCCGTACTACTCGGCCGCACACTAGAGATGGGCAAAACTGTTCTTTTCAGAGATTGGATCAGAACTGTTCACTCCCTGAAATGAATTAGCTCTTTTTCATGACTCACCACTAATTTACAATAGAAAATAAATGGAAGGCACATTGCCCTTTAAACTTGGTTTATTCCAGTACTATACCTGTATTTTGATCTTATTTGATCCTATTTTGAAGTAACACAGATAATGAGTAAAAATTTTGCATTGTTAATTGAAATTTCCACGATATGACAAAGTTTTTGATTATTGATTTATTTTGCACTATCGTGTTTTTTTGGGTGATCGGAAAATGTTGTAACTTGAGATTTACATTAACAATATATTTGGCTATAATGTATTAAAATTTCATTAAACTCATACAAATACATTGCAAGCCATATATTTTTAAAGTGAACGTTTCCTTCCAAAGACGCCTAAAATCGCAAAATCCGTACCAGAATAAGAAAAAAAATATAAATTTGACTGTAAAACGAAAGTGCTGCATATAGCCTTACGCAGAATAAAACAAGGAAAATATTGGTGTATCACACTTTGCGATACGTTTATCGGTTTGCTCGTAATTAATGCGTAAATTCGAGTGTCCATAATAAAAATCCTATAGTAAGAGGAGTCGTCAGGAACCTAATCTGATCAGTTTAAACAAATAAAAATAAAATAAAAACAAATGATGTATACATAACATAATAATGTAATATACATAGCGGTATTACTAAGAAGAACAATATCCAGTAGAGACGAACTCCGATACAGAAGCACTGAGTCGAGCAGGTCGAGCCGCGATCTGTATTACTGCGTGAGCTAAGACCGCAGAGACCAGAGTGACACCTGAGTTGCTTTGCTCAACGCTCTGGCTAGAGTCGAGAACAGTGGGGTGAGCGTTGAGCGGGCGAGTTCCGAGGGTGGGGGGAGCGGTGAACTCACCCGCTCCGAGACAAATCGTCCATTCCCTTGCGAGCAGGTTGTTGCAAGTAGTTCCTATGTTATCCGCTAGGTGGCTCTCTGTCCTGCTGCTCGCATCAACTGCCCAGAGGGCAGGACGTGCGACTGAAACGATCGCCGACAGAGTGCGATGTGAAGTTAAGCTGCGCCAGACACTGCACGCGGCAGACGACGCACAGAGATGGCACGGCATATGTGAAACACAAAATCCAATGGGGCACTGCACAATGCAGGCAGCCAAGGTAGAAGCAGGGCAGAGGCCGGCGCTGGCTGTGTTGTGTGGCTTGCACTGTGCTGTGACCAGCAGAGGCGCTGCTGATATGCTCCGTCTCTCTCTCTCTCTCTCTCTCTCTCTCTCTGCCGTGGGAAACGTTTGGAGCTACCGTTCCTTTTTTCTGAATCACTGATTGTCCACTCCTTTGAAAGATTCAACTCTATGAATTAGTTCAAGAGCGGATCCCCCATCTCTACCGCACACACCTTTACAGTCGTCGTTCACGCCTCTCATCTATGCCCCGTGGTGGACCATAGCTGCCTCGGCGCCGGGTTTGGTTAGCGCTGTTTCGCCATATGTGGTATTGTTACGGCGGCACGCGAACTGCTTCCAGCGTAGCCGTTTCAGAAATGTTTCCACCGTAGGACCAAAAGCCAATGACCGTGCCCTTTTGGGTGTCACATAAATAGCTCTGTTTCCACACTACGACATCGACCAAACTGTTTTCCGCGTCCCCCCTCCCCCCCCACAAAAAAAGCTTTCTTATAGCCTCTTCCGGTGAGTGGCTATTGCACGTTGACGTTGAACATAGGCAGCAATTACATTAACGTCAACGGACAGTATATTAGGAACAGAAAGTCATAGTCAAAATAAATGTGATTAGCGGGGTATTTGTGGTATGAAGATAAGAACTACGAGGAAGGCACATATTGATTCAAATGGCTCTGAGCACTATGGGACAACATCTGAGCTCATCAGTCCCCTAGAAATTAGAAGTACTTAAACCTAACCTAACTAACCTATGGACATCACACACATCCATGCCGGAGGCAGGGTTCGAACCTGTGACCGTAGCGGTCGCACGGTTCCACAGTGAAGCGCTTAGAACCGCTCGGCCACACCGGCCGGCAAGACACATATTCTGGTGAACATCACGATTAGACAACATCTTTCTTGAGGAGGCTATGGAGCTGTTCAAAGCGTTCAGAAATGGAAAAGCAGCAACAAACGACTGGATTAGTGCGGAGGGTTGGGAACATGATAGATGATTCTTACGAGGTGCATTCAAGTTCTAAGGCCTCCGATTTTTTTTTTTCTAATTAACTACTCACCCGAAATCGATGAAACTCGCGTTACTTCTCGACGTAATCGCCCTGCAAACGTACACATTTTTCACAACACTGACGCCATGATTCCATGGCAGCGGCGAAGGCTTCTTTAGGAGTCTGTTTTGACCACTGGAAAATCGCTGAGGCAATAGCAGCATGGCTGGTGAATGTGTGGCCACGGAGAGTGTCTTTCATTGTTGGAAAAAGCCAAAAATCACTAGGAGCCAGGTCAGGTGAGTAGGGAGCATGAGGAATCACTTCAAAGTTGTTATCACGAAGAAACTGTTGCGTAATGTTAGCTCGATGTGCGGGTGCGTTGTCTTGGTGAAATAGCACACGCGCAGCCCTTCCCGGACGTTTTTGTTGCAGTGCAGGAAGAAATTTGTTCTTCAAAACATTTTCGTAGGATGCACCTGTTACCGTAGTGCCCTTTGGAACGCAATGGGTAAGGATTACTTCGCTGTCCCAGAACATGCACACCATCGTTTTTTCAGCACTGGCGGTTACCCGAAATTTTTTGGTGGCGGTGAATCTGTGTGCTTCCATTGAGCTGACTGGCGCTTTGTTTCTGGATTGAAAAATGGCATCCACGTCTCATCCATTGTCACAACTGACGAGAAGAAGGTCCCATTCATGCTGTCGTTGCGCGTCAACATTGCTTGGCAACATGCCACACGGGCAGCTATGTGGTCGTCCGTCAGCATTCGTGGCACTCACCTGTATGACATTTTTCGCGTTTTCAGGTCGTCATGCAGGATTGTGTGCACAGAACCCACAGAAATGCCAACTCTGGAGGCGATCTGTTCAACAGTCATTCGGCGATCCCCCAAAAAAATTCTCTCCACTTTCTCGATCATGTCGTCAGACCGGCTTGTGCGAGCCGAGGTTGTTTGGGTTTGTTGTCACACGATGTTCTGCCTTCATTAAACTGTCACACCCACGAACGCACTTTCGACACATCCATAACTCTATCACCACATGTCTCCTTCAACTGTCGATGAATTTCAATTGGTTTCACACCACGCAAATTCAGAAAACGAATGATTGCACGCTGTTCAAGTAAGGAAAGCGTCGCCATTTTAAGTATTTAAAACAGTTCTCATTCTCGTCGCTGGCGGTAAAATTCCATCTGCCGTACGGTGCTGCCATCTCTGGGACGTATTGACAATGAACGTGGCCTCATTTTAAAACAATGCGCATGTTTCTATCTCTTTCTAGTCCGGAGAAAAAAAATCGGAGGCCTTAGAACTTGAATGCACCTCGTACGGAACGCCGTGCTGGATCCCAATGGCCTCGTATCACTAGCAGTCGAGACGACAGGCATCTTATCCGCGTGGCTGTAAAGGGTCGTGCAGCCACGTCTCGATCCCTGAGTCAACAGATGGGGATGTTTGCAAGACAACAACCATCTGCCCGAACGGTTCGACGATGTCTGCAGCAGCGTGGACTATCAGCTTGGAGACAATGGCTGCAGTTACCCTTGACGCTGCATCACAGACAGGAGCGCATGCGATGGTGTCCTCAACGACGAACCTGGGTGTACGAATGGCAAAACGTCATTTTTTTCGGATGAATCCAGGTTCTGTTTACAGCATCATGATGGTCGCATCCGTATTTGGCGACATCGCGGTGAGCGCACATTGGAAGCGTGTATTCGTCATCGCCATAATGGCGTATCACCCGGCGTGATGATATGGGGTGTCATTGCTTACACGTCTCAGTCACCTCTTGTTCGCACTGACGGCACTTTGAACAGTGGACGTTACGTTTCAGATGTGTTACTATCCGTGGGTCTACCCTTCATTCGATCCCTTCAGCAGGATAATGCTTTACCGCATGTTGGAGGTCCTGTACGGGCCTTTCTGGATACAGAAAACGTTCGACTGCTGCCCTGGCCAGCACAATCTCCAGATCTCTCAGCAACTGAGAACGTCTGGTCAATGGTGGCCGAGCAACTGGCTCGTCACAATACGCCAGTCACTACTCTTGATGAACTATGGTATCGTGTTGAAGATGGATGGGCTGCTGTACCTGTACACGCCATCCAAGCTTTGTTTGACTCAATGTCCAGGCGTATCAAATCCGTTATTACGGCCAGAGGTGGTTGTTCTGGGTATTGATTTCTCAGGATCTATGCACCCAAATTGCGTGAAAATGTAATCACATGTCAGTTCTAGTATAATATATTTGTCCAATGAATGCCCGTTTATCATCTGCATTTCTTCTTGGTGCTGCAATTTTAATGACCAGTAGTGTATCACAACATCCGACTAGCAACAGAACAATATACGCAGTTGCAGCATTTGAGAAAGGAGTAATCGACGAATCGCTCTGCATTTGAATAGAAGCAAAACTACGACACGTCGATGTTGGCAGGAATAGGTAAACCATGGGCAACAAGGTGTCAAGAACGAAGCGCTCGACCTAGAGAGCTGACAGCACGAGAGGAACGAGCAAAGAGGCACGAGGAGCCACACATTCATCATTATCATCGATTCCACGTGCAGCTGGTGCTTCAACGACCAGAGAATGGTTCAAATGGCTCTGAGCACTATGGGACTTAACATCTGAGGTCATCAGTTCCGTAGAACTTAGAACTACTTAAACCTAACTAACCTAAGAACATCACCCACATCCATGCCCGAGGCATTATTCGAACCTGCGACCGTAGCGGTCGCGCGGTTCCAGACTGAAGCGCGTAGAACCGCTCGGCCACACCGGCCGGCTTCAACGACCACAGAGACTATTAATAGGCGCCTCATAGAAAGGGGCCCGAGCTTACAGCGCCTATTGCGCCGACAACCATCACATCTGTACACCAACAAGCCTGTTTGCAATGGTGCTGGGCACATTCGGCCTGGAATCTCATTGACTGAATTGTCTTCAGTGGTGAGTTCTGCTTCGAAGTGAATCCGAATCACCAGGGACCTGAAGACGCCACAGACAGCGGTGGGATGCCAACCTGACTGTCGCCTAACATACGGCCTGACAACCAGAAGTTACGGTGTGAGCTGCCATTTTACTTCATAGCAAAGCCTTTCGTTGTCAATTGCGACACCGTTACAGCACAGTGGTACGTCGACGACGTTCTGCACTCGGCTTTTTGCGCTTCCCTGCAATCCATCCTGGGCTTACATTTCAGGTGGATAATGGTCGCTCGCAAACGGAGAGAGTTTCCACTGCTTGTCTCCGTGCTTGTCATACCCTACCTTGGCCACGCCAGTTGGATAGCATTTGGTATAATATCCGTCAGGTGCATATCGAAAAACTCTGACAATCATCGCCAAGCCGAAATACTGCTTGCAAAAGGGCCAGAAGTGCACCAACAAAAAACTGGCTGGAACAATTTGTGAAGCTCTTTCTCTTCAATAAATCATTCAAGTTTTCTGAAATTGTAACCGTCTGTTTGTCTGTACTTATACATCATATCTTCCGATTTCCGCCCTATTCGGTTAATTCCTTCGTGCTGCGCCTTCTGTTTTGTGTCATAGTGTGTAAAGGCAGCAGATGTAATCACGTAAAACAGCGCAGCGATGGCATCTGCCTAGAGTCGACATGACCTATGAACCCAGCGGAGTCCTGGACGTCCGAGAAGAAGATGGCATCTGAAACAGGCTGTGCAAGCTACTCAGTAGTGTGGCTGTTATCGATTTGTGATTTGCTTCCTACCAATGTTGGGCCTATGAACAAAAAATGCAGTTTTTCTACATCATGTCAACATTTTAAGCTACAAGTTATCCTCTCTATCTCAAAACTCGTACGAAATGTGCTTATAAAGATCTGCGTATTGTGGCGTTCGGTGTGTTATTCAGTGGTTTGGTATTTAACTAATTTGCAAATGAAAATAATAATGATATTTTATTGCAGTGAGTAATTACAAAATAATTTTTTCTCCCGGTTAAAGATTTGGCCAAGTTGCTAAAGAACTCCAAGTTACCGTTGTGTTAAAGTGTTGTCTGTTAGTTGTGTAAGTGTCACTAAATCACAGTTCATACAACAGATTCTATACAACTATTGATTATGATGGAAACAGTTATCTTCAGCAAAATGATCATTAAAACTACCAAATATCAGCCGCGCACAACACTGACGTATGTTACCTGAAAGAATATTCTCCGCAACTCGTGCGTAATTAATTTCGGCTTCATACATCAGCAAGAAAAGGTTTGTTATATGGATTGTGCAATGAGCACTGCTTTTAAAGAACCGATCTGATTCGAATTATTTTCATTAAAATAAGTTTATTTTTACACATTTTTATTACCTTCGGCATTTATGTCTGCAGAGTTGCGTAATTTGAATTTGCCGCTGAGATAATTGTTAAGACGGCGGCAGACAATTGACAGAGACTTTCTATTGTTAGAGCAAATTTCCTTTTAACAGAATAAGTATTTGAATCAATGCTTATTAAACTTTTATATTGAGCACTATTTAGACTAATTTTCATCAAGCAAACCTTTGATACTTTCGTAAGAAAAACAGATAAAAATGCGATACAAATCGCTATCATCAATGGCTGGGTTTCCTTGCAGCGGAAAGAAATAATTAACACAGATAACAGTTACAAATAATTATTCACACATATTTATAATAATAAAGAACTCTATTCTCAAGTAATAATTAACAAATAATTACAATTTTTTAACAGACCTCAGTTTGATATGCGTCTTGCGTCCGCAACCTACAAAAGCCAACCAAAAAAAGGTAAAAACAAAGGAAGACAAACGCAGATCATAAATGGAATTTACAGTTATCATTGTCTTGCTTTGATACACATCGATATGTCCAATTACATCATAAAATATTATAGAAATAATTAATATTTATCATCGTTTTGTTTTATTTCACTGTTTTTCCATATTTCGGATAGATAATGTTTGTAACTGTGAGAGGCACAATGCCCTCTCGTCGCACTGTAGCTAAAATTTATCTCGTGGATGTTACAGTATGTAAATGGAGAACTTAGCAAACATGCTATTCAGAAAAAGTTTTATTCATAAAAAGGCTACATACAGGGTGAAACCGACAAATGTATCGGTAACGAATCTAGGAACCCACCTTGCTTCTCCATCGCCGGTCTGCGGTGTGAGAGATCGTTGCTCTGACTGATCCACCTACGGACGCCAGAGGGTGTGCAGTGGTGTGGGCGCCGGCACTGCAGTGGCAGCAGCTGCTTCCGCTGCTTCTCGGGCAGCCATGAGTGGTACTGCACAGTGGTGCTGGCCGCCCGGGTGCGTGTGTTTGATGCTTGCCACCACAACCACCGCTCTATGTTCTCGTGCCACAGCAAGCTGTTGTGGTAGCGTTGTTGATGACTCCTCTGCAACATACGAATAATGGAAAGAAATTGTATACAATGATCAAGATTTTTTAAAAATAAATTTTGCAAAAAATAACAACAATTAAGTACATAAACATTCCAGAATAGTAATTGTATGTCTTAATGATGACGGTTGCATTATAATCATCTTTTACGTTCTGGGTCCCAGGATTGAGCAGTTCAGTCGATCTTTATGCTAGTTCTGCCACCCAATCAAATACATCCTCCTCCTCGTCCAAAAGGAAGATATTTCACTGCCTTCCAGCAGCCGCCATCTCATACACGCACTCTGGTATTTCGCCTTCACCAGAACTGTTGTTGTGGACCCACTGATCCATCTCATAGAATTTGTCTACAGCAAGATGCTGATTATACGAAAAAAAGAAATTGGCACAGAATTTGCGAAAACTCCGTAAAAAATAAAATAAAGTAAAGTAAAAGGTTCATACCAGATGGAACTCATGAGTCCTGGTCATCATTCCCGATGCATAGCCCTGCTAGATTCTCATCCTCCTCCTGCTCCATAGTAACATCACACGACTGTACACAATAAAAATAAAAAGTAAAATGTTTAACAGCAATATACTGCAAATGAACTTACGTTGCTACCGCATTTCTGCCTCCACCAGCCGCTCAAGGTCGGGCAGCTGCCTATCTAATGCTGCAACAGCAAGATCAAAAATTTTATAAACACTCGTTACGATCTGAATACATCAAAGCTACTCTCTTAACATGTAAACCGTCACACAGAATTTGGAGGTGTTCTTACATGATGCTAGCACATTCTCTTCGGCTTGCTGCTTGTGGGGACTTTCAGCTTCAAGCTGTCCCTCTAGTTCAGCCAGCGTTTCGCAAACGAACGCTGCTGTAGCAGGTAAAAGAGCTTTTATAACCACAATCTATAAAAATTTGAGTACATTGCTCCGAAATTTTATAACTTTCGCAGTTTGAGATCCTAATTTCTTTTTATAAACACTTACAAGGCTATTGCCCTACGTTTCGCCGTTTCCCATCACCGCTGTCGCTGGCATAGCTACTGGCTGGCTGGTTGTTTCATGTTGCGAGAATTAACTAGGCACTTGCAAAGACTGAAGATAATTTTGTGTGTGTGTGTGTGTGTGTGTGTGTGTGTGTGTGTGTGTGTGTGTGTGTGTCGGGGAGGGGGGGGGGTTGGCCTTTATATATCTTCAGACTCCACGCTCTGTTTCATAGAGGACCAATAGGAACTCAGAATGCCAGGCCAGGAAGTAATTAATTAATTGATCAATTAAATTAATTTGCATAGCAGTTTGTATCAAAATTTCACATTTTTGTTCTCTTGTGTTCCAATGGCTTGGGCCGATGCAGGTTATAAATTCGTTTACACAGGCGACGGTGCATATGAAAGAGTTTGTGATTCAGAAGTATTTAAATCGTCTAACATGGATGAACGGCTTTCAGGATACCAACTGAATGTTCCTCCTGAAAGAAAACTGCGCATTTATGAAGATGGAGGTGCTATACCATATTTAGCTGTAGGTGACGAGGCATTTGGGCTAGGAAATCACATATTACATCTATGCGAAAAAATTTAAACTACAACAAGGGAATTTTTAACTACTGACATACTAAAGCCCTTCACTGGTCTATAAACTTTCAGTGTTATGGCCAACAAGCGGCTTATTTTTCACCACCTTCTAGTTATAAACATAAATTGTTTTGTCCGCATTATTAAACTAGCTGTATCCTACACAATCATGTACGAATAAAAGATGGAGTGAAATTCCCAGGTACACTCTACGAGTGCTCTATGGATACTTTCACAATTAATGGAAATAACTGAGAAAGTAATAATGATGACTGACACATGACAGTGCTTACCGTCGTAACTTCACTTTACCACACATCACTATCACATTTTATTACGACGAAGTCTTATAATGCAAGTTGTTGTGTACATAGTTCCGCGTAGTCAGCGCGTACACAACTTTCATACTAGAGCGCGCCCCGCTAAGCACAATAGCGCAGGCGCAGCGCTCGTCCGTCTCCGCACTACGAGATGGCGCTGCCATAAAGACGGACCAAATTCTGCTTCCGCCGATCCGCGTATTAATATGTAATGCAGCCAATGAGATTGCTGCTAACGTAGAACCTTTTCTCCTCGCGGATCACACTCGCGCAGTGATACCTGTACGCGAGAGGTATTATAACGAGTGTACAGACCTCCGATTAGTCAGTCTGCATTAGTCAAATTTCAGTCTGCGCCTAATAAGATTACCATATTCCTGTACATGGCCATAAAGATAAATGTATAGACACTTTGTCAAGAATCAGAGATATGTGAGAATAAGATTAACGTACCAAGGCCAAAGGAACTTCAGATTGTCAATTGTAAATAGCATCCAGAACGAAGTTAAGTTATCTTTATGCTTGTTATTATTTTTGAAGTGTCGGCAGACGTGCCAACACTGTTTTGTTGGAGGAGACCGAAATGCACGCTATAAGCTCACGCAGGCTGGCGTGAGGTCTGAAACAGGATACGTAATGAATGCTATAAAGAAAAGTACGTAGCTTCTGGAATACTTAACTTTAATCAACATTTGTAGAACATCGCTCTTGATGATACATTAATAGAATCGCAATATCTATACTGGTAATGGCGCCTTGCTAGGTCGTAGCAACTGTAGCTGAAGGCTGTGCTAACTATCGTCTCGGCAAATGAGAGCGTATTTTGTAAGTGAACCATCGCTAGCAAAGTCGTCGTACAACTGGGGCGAGTCCTAGTACGTGTCTCTAGACCTGCCGTGTGGTGGCGCTCGGTCTGCAATTACTGACAGTGGCGACACGCGGGTCCGACGTATACTAGCGGACCGCGGCCGATTTAAAAGCTACCACCTAGCAAGTGTGGTGTCTGGCGGTGACACCACAATTTTAATAAATGTACGTGAAAATTAATCAAGTTCTGTTTAAAGTTGGTCACCGTCAATCTACTACTCTACGCGTGCAAGTGGCATTTCTATCGTCTGACCTATAAACACGCTACGATAAGACCACGAGACATATTGCTGACACTCGCCTACTTCGTTAGAGCGACAAGTCAAATAATCTGATGGTGTGTGTACCGAAGGTCTTACAGTAAGCACACCAACAAGTATTTGTATGAAATATAAAAAACATACAGTACAATTAATGCGTCTCCATCTTGTTTTATTTGTTCTACACTTCAGCCCAGAATAACTGCTTCGTCCGCAGCTCGTGATCATGCGGTAGCGTTCTCGCTTCCCGCGCACGGGTTCCCGTGTTCGATTCCCGGGGGGTTAGGGATTTTCTCTGCCTCGTGATGACTGGGTGATGTCCTTAGGTTAGTTAGGCTTAAGTAGTTCTAAGTTCTAGGGGACTGATGACCATAGATTTTTTAAGTCCCATAGTGCTCAGAGCCATTTGAACCATTTTTGAACAACTGCTTCACAGACTTCCAGCCAAAGATTTTTCTTCACATCCATATCTGAGTATTCCAGTAAAATTGAAACTCATTTTATACAAAGCTGGTCGTTTCTCAGTGTCCTCTGTTAACGTTTCTATCAATCCATGAGCTATCTACGACGCGATGTACAGAAATAAATACCAGGCTAAAAATTAACCAAACAATTGGCTAGTCTGAGCATTCGTATAGTGCCGTTCAGTGTTTAAGGGGCAACGTACGCGAAAGCGACCAAAATTGTGAAAATTTTTTGTTTGCTCTTCATCTACTACATGGTATCGAAACTTCAGTCCCTGAATATTACGTTTCAGTTCCACTCCTAAGTGTGACAAAAATCATAATCAACAAAAGCTTGCCTGGGGCCATGCCCTTTTGTTGTTCTGTATTTACCGGTGTTATTTACTCCTGCGGTGTTTTCTTCTAGTTTTATGCAGTCATGATGTAGGGAGTATTTCGATGTTTTGTGGATCCAGAATGTCTGCAAAAGTTTGTGCATGTAAAAATTCAAAATCCTTCTGGAAGTTACAACTTTCTGACAGGAAAACCATACCCCAAGATAACATTTGTTTCCACAACTGCTGAAGAAGTTGCAGTGTATGTTGCTTGTTTAGTTATTAACTGTGCTAATATTGGCAGACTACGGACTCTACAGAGGCTAGGATTTGACCCAGTAGCTTTCACACTGTCGATATTGAAGGAAATCGATAACAGGAGATCTGATGGAGCTGACTCCTACAATTTATATTTTGGCAGCTTTATGAACCTTTTCCTAACAAACCACTGACACTATAATGCTTAATTCTGGCATGCAATTTTTAGAAATCCAGCAAAAGAGGATATCAATGGCAGAAGATCTTATTAATCGAGACGGCGGCTTTCAGATAGATAAAGCATGGGATCCTGTAATTTCTTTAATCGCTTCACAGAGACTTTATACTTTCGACTACCGCGCCTCAGCTGCGCGAAGGCGCTTTACGACAGATAGCGCAAATGTAGGTACACCGCTACGCATGCGCGGCCCGCTTCTACTGCAGAGCGCGCCAAATTAGATAGGGGGCGCGGTATTAGCCTTCTCCACTGCGCAGGCGCCGCCGCGCCAATTTTCGGTATATATAGAACGACACGCACCAGTAATCTTTCTCCCTGGACCTCGAACGAGCTTATGACCGTGTATGGCATTCCGGTCTCCTCTTCATGCTCCAAACCTTCGCCTTCCCCATCAACTACGTCCGTCTGATCGGCACCTTTCTCTCCCGCCGTCCTTCCTATGTCACCATCCATAACACAGATTCCTACACCTTTTTCCCCTCTGCCGGTGTGCCCCAAGGCTCCGTCCTCTCCCCCCTTCTGTACTTTTTGTACACGGCGGACATGCCGCAGCCGTCACCCCCCATTCACCTTCTCCAGTTTGCCGATGACACCGCCTTCCTTGACCTTGCCCCCACCCTGCAGCGCTCCCAACACCTTCTCCAATCCCATCTTGACCGGTTCACCGCTTGGTGCAACCAGTGGTTGCTCAAGGTCAATCCCTCCAAAACCCAGGCGATCATTGTAGGCAAAACCACCCCTTCCTTCCGCCTCCTTGATTTCTATCTCACCATCTATGGCCGTCCTATCGCCCTCACTCCCACCCTTAAGTACCTTGGCGTCATCCTCGACCATCGCCTCTCCTGGACCCCCCACCTCCGGACAATCCAAGCCAAGGCACACTCCCGCCTCCGTCTCCTCAAGCTCCTCTCCAGCCGTACGTGGGGTCTGGACCCCTCCACCATCCTCCACACCTATAAATCCCTCATCCGCCCTATCCTTTGTTATGCCCATCCGACTTGGATCTCCGCCCCCCCTACCTTTTACAAATCCCTCCAAATCCTTGAACGCCATGCTCTCCGCCTCGCCTATCGCATCCGTCTCCCCTCCCCCACGCGGATCCTCTACGATCTCATCCCCTTCCCCCACCTTCTCCTTTTCCTTGAAAGGATACGGATCCTGTACACCTCCCGTAAACTCGATCCTCCTCACCCGTTCGTCTCCCCAATCCTCTCCCACCCCCGCCTGCTGCCGCGCCTGTATTCTCACGTCCCACCCGGCCTCCATCTCTCCACCCTCCTTACCCTCTCCCAAGGTGGCTTCCGCCAGCTCCCCCTCCCTGATGATGTCCTCCTCCCCTCCATCTACGCCTCCTATCAACTTTGACCCTGCCCCACCCCCCACTTTCGGTGTCCTTTCCTTTCGGCACCCTCCCTCCCTTCTCCTCCCTTCCCTTCCCTTCTCTTTCCTTTTCCCCCGTCCCCTCCCTCCACCCCTCTTCCCCCGGGCTTCCCCTCCCCCTTCCTCCCTCCCCCTTATCTCCCCTGCCTGTGGCATCTCTGCTCTCCCCTCTCGCTCTCCCACTCCCCTTCCTCCTCCACCTCTCTTGGCAGGTCCCCGGACTCGCACCCGCATGGTGAACATTCGCGCGCCGGAGATCATCGCCATCAGCGTCTCGTGTGTGTGCTTCGTTTTGTGTTTCGCGTTCTTTCGCAGTTACAACTCCACTGTTCGCATGTGCCGTCGCCGTCCTCCGTGTTCTGTGCGCCGTGTCAACAAGTGTTAGTGCTTTTATCGTCCAGCGTGAACGGCTTCATGTTTATTGTTTTTTGTCTCTACTTTTTTTGCCCGCCATTTTCATTGTATTGTCTATGTCGCCTCTTTGTCGCATGATTGTACCACTTAAGACTGAAGAGCGGCGTACTATGCTGCTGACAGCCCGCCTGTATGAGGTGCTAAAATTACAATAAAGAAAAAAAAAAAACAGTAATCTTCAGTCTCGTACTCACCTGAAGATGGCTGCATGTTTGTTAGCAGAAATATCGTGCCAAGATGTCAACGTGATCCGGCTGCAAGCCCGAAATATGATGGACCATATCAATATCCTCTGACACATATATTTGTAATAATGATATATTAAACTTTGTACTTTCTGTCAGATTTTTCAAAAAAGGAACATTTGTACTCACTTTGTTGAAAAAGTTTCAGTTGTGTATAATTAAGAACATAAAACTCCGTTAAGTATGAAAATGTTTGTGTGTGACCATATACCATTCCTTAACAACTGTGCTAAATTTAGTTGCATTGCTTTGAAAACTTTATAAGACTTGTTTCAAAGTATTGCAACTTCGCATACGTCCCCCCTTCAGCAGTCGACCGATTGTTGGCAAACAACGAAATCTGAAGGGAATAGCAGTGTCTACTAAATTATATTGTCGTACTATTTGAAATCATTTGAGAGAGCGCTGGCATTTGTCTTCGTGGTTAGTAGGAGACCGATCGTACTGTCGACCGATTAGAAGTCTACACTATGGGCTAGCGCTAACAATTTCAGACTGTATCTGTCACAAATGGACAATGGGAGCCATATAGAGCTCGAGACTGAGAAAGGAACGCAGTTAACATTAGGAGGAGCAGCATTTGAGTTTTGGCCTGGGGCAGAGGACCCTTTACTAGCTCGGGCGCGCCGACTGCATCGATCTAAATTACGCACTCGCCGCCGGCGAGAGTAACCATCTTAATTATAAGACTGCTCGGCTCTCATTTGGAACAATACCAGCGGCCGATGGGTGGATGGGCCGCCGTAAAACAGAAGTGCCGCCCCCCTAAGACGGCGGCCAGGTTCTCGCCCTGAATAATTCATGGCCCGGCGGCGCCCGGATACGGGCGAATTAATTAGCATGTATTAGGACGTGCCAAGGCGCTGCAGACAGCCCCACCACGACCCGCCAGATCCTCTGGGCTGCACTTTGTAGCCAAATACACCGCCGCCGCAGGACGCCAACTTTTCTAACCTTCTGAGCGAGTTCCTAGACGTTATATATATATATATATATATATATATATATATATATATATATATATATATATATATATATAGGGGCTTCAGTCTGGAACCACGCGACCGCTACGGTCGCAGGTTCGAATCCTACCTCAGGCATGGATGTGTGTGATGTCCTTAGGTTAGTTAGGTATAAGTAGTTCTTCTAAGTTCTAGGGGACTGATGACCTCAGATGTTAATCCCATAGTGCTTAGAGCCATTTGAACCATTTTGTGACAAGAGCGGGCGTGCAGTGCACTTTGTACCCATTTAAAGAATAGCTGTCTTCATGTTAACAGTCACCGTTTAATCAGATTTTAATTGAACAACGATAAAATAAACTTACACTGTAGAGCTAAATCGAATTAAATTAGAAAATAATAACATAAACTTTCATCATATCCCTCTCACCACGTGTACAGGTCTTACCCCACCATGATGACACACTCGAAGCATTCACATCTACGTGATTACTCTGCTATTCACAATTAATTGCCTGGCAGAGTATTCAATGAACCACCTTCAAGCTCTCTCTCTCTCTCTCTCTCTCTCTCTCTCTCTCTACCGTTCCATTCTCGAACGGCACGCGGGAAAAACAAGCACTTAAAGTTTTCTGTGCGTGCCCTGATTTCTCTTATTTTACCGTGATGATCATTTCCCCCTATGTAGGTGGGTGCCAACAGAATGTTTTCGCAATCGGAGGAGAAAACTGGTGATTGAAATTTCATGAGAAGATCCCGTCGCAACGAAAAACACCTTTGTTTTAATGATTGCCACTCCAATTCACGTATCATGTCTGTGACACTATCTCCCCTATTTCGCGATAATACAAAACGAGCTGCCCTTCTTTGTACTTCTTCGATGTCATCCGTTAGTCCCACCTGATGCGGATCCCACACCGCGCAGCAGTACTCCAGAATAGGGCGGACAAGAGTAGTGTAAGCAGTCTCTTTGGTAGACCTGTTACACCTTCTGAGTGTTCTGCCAATGAATCGCAGTCTTTGGTTTGATCTACCCACAATGTTATCTATGTAATCGTTCCAATTTAGGTTATTTGTAATTGCAATCCCTAAGTATTTAGTTGAATTTACAGCCCTCAGATTTGTGTTACTTAACGCGGAATCGAAATTTCGTTGATTTCTTTTAGTACTCATGTAAATAACTTCATACTTTTCTTTATTCAGGGTCAATTGCCACTTTTTGCACCATACAGATATCTAAGTCATTTTGCAAGTCGTTTTGATCATCTGATGACTTTACAAGACGGTAAATGACAGCATCATCTGCATATATATATATGCAGTCTCTCATGAAAGTAAATACTATGAGGCATTCTGAAACGCAAGGAAATGTTAAAAATGTTATTTTCAACACAAACTTAAGTTTTTTTAAAGTGGATACACCATGTTATTTCTTACGCAATCAATAATATGAAAAATCGCAAAAAGAATGCCGTTGGTTTCGTCGCAATAAGTCAATTACTCCCCGAGAAATTGCGAAGTAAACTGGACGCTTTAAATACACGAAACGCGCCGTTACTGCACGTCCCGATATGCAAGCGTGAACTCCACGTTGCTCGTAATCGCGATGTGATTGACGTACTACGATGCAACAAACGCTGCATTCAATGCTATTTACGCTGCTATTAAGTGCACTGGAAATAATACAAGTGTCCAGTTACACAACTACGTACAACAGCTATTTACCAGTTTATTAGATCCCTGGATAGCCATTAATTATCTTCACCCTGGGCGGCGATATTCAGTTATTTAATAGCGTTTTGCCCATTCTAGTAGTGTAGTAAAAATCGATAAAGCACAAATGAGCAATTCCTTTCCTACTTTTTATTGTGTGTGTCTGGACATCTTTGCCGACCGTTGTGACCGAGTGGTTCCAGGCGCTTCGGCCAGGAACCGCGCTGTTGCTGCGGTCGCAGGTTCGAATCCTGCTTCGGGCATGGATGTGTGTGATGTCCATAGGTTAGTTAGGTTTAAGTAGTTCTTAGCCTAGGGGACTGATGACCTCAGATGTTAAGTCCCATAGTGTTTAGAGCCATTTGACCCATTTTTTGGACATCTGTATTATTTCCCCAATCCACTTAATAACAGTGTTAACAGCAATAAATGCAGCGTTTCTCAGACCGTAGTACATCAATCACATCATGATTACGGGTAACGTGGGGTTCACACTTGCAGCTGGGGATGTGCAGTAGCGGCACGTTTTGTTTATTCCAGCATCAACTTCACTTTACAATTTCTCGGGATTTAATTAATGTATTGCGATGCAATTTTTTGTGGTTTTCCATGTTATTTATTGTGTAAGAAATAAAAGGGGCTGTCCATTAAAAAGAAAATAAACTTAAGTTTCGGTTGACAATAATATTTGCTCACGTTTTAGAGTGACTCGCAGTATTTACTTTCCTGAGCCCCTGCCTCACATTCATACAAGTGATATTGGTTTTTCAGTATTTATTGTCGTTACAAAAATACTTGCGCTGAAAAGTTTAAGTGGGCCACCATATATACACTCCTGGAAATTGAAATAAGAACACCGTGAATTCATTGTCCCAGGAAGGGGAAACTTTATTGACACATTCCTGGGGTCAGATACATCACATGATCACACTGACAGAGCCACAGGCACATAGACACAGGCAACAGAGCATGCACAATGTCGGCACTAGTACAGTGTATATCCACCTTTCGCAGCAATGCAGGCTGCTATTTTCCCATGGAGACGATCTCAGAGATGCTGGATGTAGTCCTGTGGAACGGCTTGCCATGCCATTTCCACCTGGCGCCTCAGTTGGACCAGCGTTCGTGCTGGACGTGCAGACCGCGTGAGACGACGCTTCATCCAGTCCGAAACATGCTCAATGCGGGACAGATCCGGAGATCTTGCTGGCCAGGGTAGTTGACTTACACCTTCTAGAGCACGTTGGGTGGCACGGGATACATGCGGACGTGCATTGTCCTGTTGGAACAGCAAGTTCCCTTGCCGGTCTAGGAATGGTTGAACGATGGGTTCGATGACGGTTTGGATGTACCGTGCACTATTCAGTGTCCCCTCGACGATCACCAGTGGTGTACGGCCAGTGTAGGAGATCGCTCCCCACACCATGATGCCGGGTGTTGGCCCTGTGTGCCGCGGTCGTATGCAGTCCTGATTGTGGCGCTCACCTGCACGGCGCCAAACACGCATACGACCATCATTGGCACCAAGGCAGAAGCGACTCTCATCGCTGAAGACGACACGTCTCCATTCGTCCCTCCATTCACGCCTGTCGCGACACCACTGGAGGCGGGCTGCACGATGTTGGGGCATGAGCGGAAGACGGCCTAACGGTGTGCGGGACCGTAGCCCAGCTTCATGGAGACGGTTGCGAATGGTCCTCGCCGATACCCCAGGAGCAACAGTGTCCCTAATTTGCTGGGAAGTGGCGGTGCGGTCCCCTACGGCACTGCGTAGGATCCTACGGTCTTGGCGTGCATCCGTGCGTCGCTGCGGTCCGGTCCCAGGTCGACGGGCACGTGCACCTTCCGCCGACCACAGGCGACAACATCGATGTACTGTGGAGACCTCACGCCCCACGTGTTGAGCAATTCGGCGGTACGTCCACCCGGCCTCCCGCATGCCCACTATACGCCCTCGCTCAAAGTCCGTCAACTGCACATACGGTTCACGTCCACGCTGTCGCGGCATGCTACCAGTGTTAAAGACTGCGATGGAGCTCCGTATGCCACGGCAAACTGGCTGACACTGACGGCGGCGGTGCACAAATG
The DNA here is from genome assembly GCF_023864275.1 of Schistocerca cancellata. NCBI lineage: Eukaryota > Metazoa > Arthropoda > Insecta > Orthoptera > Acrididae > Schistocerca > Schistocerca cancellata. The sequence goes on along the minus strand of NC_064631.1, from coordinate 65,326,762 downwards.
CTGCGCAGCTAGCGCCATTCGACGGCCAACACCGCGGTTCCTGGTGTGTCCGCTGTGCCGTGCGTGTGATCATTGCTTGTACAGCCCTCTCGCAGTGTCCGGAGCAAGTATGGTGGGTCTGACACACCGGTGTCAATGTGTTCTTTTTTCCATTTCCAGGAGTGTATAAGACACAGATAACAGCAGCGACGCGTCATGGAATGGAAGTAATAAGGTCTTGATAGGTTGCTGGAGGGAATTCGGACTACATCTACACACACACAAGTCACCTAATTTCAGTAAATTCAGGGTAGGGGGGCGGTGAGCTCTAACGCCACGATTAATCACATGCGAGATGTGTTCGATGGGGTTGGTATCTTGCGAGCTGGAGGGCCAGCTCATCAACTGGAACTCGTTACTGTGTTCCTCGAAGTAGTCCATCACACTCCTTACTCTGCGACATGGGGAATTATCTTGTTCAAAAATGCCGTCAGGAAGCATGATCGTCATGGAGAGGTGTACGTGGTCTACAACCAGTGTACGATGCTCCTTGGCCGTCGTGGTGCCTTGCGCAAGCTCCACTCGACCCATGGATGCCCACGTCCATGTTCCCCACAGCATAATGGAGCCGCCACCAGCTTGTCTCTGTCCCACAGTACAGGTGTTGAGGAGATGTGGCCATGGAAGATGATGGATTCGCGTCCTCCCATCGGCGCAATGAAGATGGTATCGTGTTTCATCAGACTATGCAGCACTCTGCCACGGCGTTAACGTCCAGTGGCAATGGTCACGTTCCCATTCAGTTGTAGTTTCCAATGTCGTGGTGTTAACATTGGCTCATGGAAGGATCGTCGGTTGCAGAGGCCCATCGTTAAGAATATTCAGTGCACTGTGCGCTCAGACATAGTTGTACTCTGTCCACAATTAAATACTAATGTTACCCCGCCACACTTCGATGCATGACCTGATTTCCCATTTTGTCCAGCCTACGACGTCCCACATCTGTACTGAGGGTGCCTGCCGAACACTACGGTGTCTGGACATGGTTTTACTTCGGTTTCGCCACGTGTTGAAGACACACTCGAACGTCAGACGACTCGTACAGTTTCCGAAATGCTGATGCCGTGTTTCCGGGCCATCAAAATCTGCCCTTGATCAAATTCAAACAGATCGCTCGGTTTCTCCTCCGTTCTACACACGGACAGTACACTCAGTGATACTACAGGCACTGTGCATGTCTCTGACTAACAGTCTTTCCCCGCCAGGTGAAGCTGCTCTCGGCTGGACGGAATTATATAGTAGGTCGGTGCTCATAACGTTCTGGCTGAGCAGTATACAGGGTGAGTCACCTAACATTACCGCTGGATGTATTTCGTAAACCACATCAAATACTGACGAACCGATCCCACAGACAGAACGTGTGGAGAGGGGCTAGTGTAATTGGTTAATAAAAACCATAAAAAAATGCACTGAAATATGTTTTTAAACACAAACCTACGTTTTTTTAATTGGAACCCCGTTAGTTTTGTTAGCACATCTGAACATATAAACAAATACGTAATCAGTGCCGTTTGTTGCATTGTAAAATGTTAATCACATCCGGAGATATTGTAACCTAAAGTTGACGCTTGAGTACCACTCCTCCGCTGTTCGATCGTGTGTATCGGAGAGCACCGAGTTGCGTAGGGATCCAGAGGGAACGGTGATGGACCTTAGGTACAGAAGAGACTAGAACAGCACATTACGTCCACATGCTAACACCTTTTTATTGGTCTTTTTCACTGACGCACCTGTACATTACCATGAGGGGTGAGGTACACGTTCGACGGGCGTTTCATAGGACGTGGAGGATGCATAAATTGGGCCAGCCCGTTCTCCTGATCTTACACCTCTGGACTTCTTTCTGTGGGGTACGTTAATGGAGAATGTGTACCTTGATGTGCCTACAACCCCAGAGGATATGAAACAACGTATTGTGGCAGCCTGCGGCGACATTACACCAGATGTACTGCGGCGTGTACGACATGCATTACGCCAGAGATTGCAATTATGTGCAGCAAATGATGGCCACCACATTGAACATCTTTGACCTGACATGTCGGGACACACTCTATTCCACTCCGTAATTGAAAACGGAAACCACTTGTGTACGTGTAGCTCACCCCTCATGGTAATGTACAGGTGCGTCAGTGAAAAACACCAATAAAAAGGTGTTAGCATGTGGACGTAATGCGCTGCTCTAGTCTCTTCTGTACCTAAGGTCCATCACCGTTCCCTTTGGATCCCTACGCAACTCGGTGCTCTCCGATACACACGATCGAACAACGGAGGTGTGGTACTCAAGCGTCAACTTTGGGTTACAATATCTCCGGATGTAATTAACATTTTACAATGCAACAAACGGCAATGATTACGTATTTGTTTATATGTTCAGATGTGCTAACAAAACTAACTGGGTTCCATTTAAAAAAACGTAGGTTTGTGTTAAAAAACATACTTCCGTGATTTTTTTTATGGTTTTTACTAACCAATTACACTAGCCCCTCTCCACACGTTCGGTCTGTGGAATCTATTCGTCAGTATTTGACGTGGTTTGCGAAACATATCCAGCGGTAACGTTAGGTGACTCACCCTGTATACAGTATTACCATTATCAGTACACCTACTATCCTCCAGGACATCGGATCAAAATAGACGTTTTTCTGGTATATATTACACCACGAAAGACATTGGATCCAAATCGACGTCTTTCGTGATATAATATATACCAGGAAAAACGTCGATTTTGATCCGATGTTGGCACATGCCATCTGGAGGACAGTAGGTGTACTGATAATGGTTTCAACGTCGTCTGCCATCAGAAAACGTAGTTGTATCGCTGCGTGTCCAACCTTTAGTAAGCAATGCTCACACCAAAAGGTTCAGTGTGGTGCAAACGTGTGAAGCAAGCCGTACCACAGAGACGCTCTCGTGCTTACTACATCCAAATGAGCGAGTTTAAAAGGAGTCATATTGTGGCCTTTCGAGTGGAGGGATAGTCCTTTCGAAGAATCGCGACGCAATTTGGAAGTTCTGCACCAGTTTTGCAACGGTGCTGGTATCAGTGGCCACGTGAACATTCTCACACCTGTAGATGAGGTTTCGGACGTCCACACAAAACAGTCGCCTGGCACGATTGTCGTATTGCAAGGGAAAAAGTGGCAGATCGTACAGTTACAGCTAAGAGAGCTTGTGAACCCAGACGTGTCAACACGAACTGTTGCGAACAGGTTATTAAGGGGCTCCGGAACGCCCTATACTTGCAATGTTAAAATAACGCTTATAAATTACATCTTTCCTCACAAAGTATTTAAGGTAGGAAGTTGAACTTTTTACAGATTATTTATTGGAATATGGGCTACAACTTAACACAGGGATTTTACAAAATTTTAGTTCAGTTATTAAAGATGATTTTTTTTCAATTGTAATGAAAATTCACAACATTTTTTTCCAATTTTTTATTTATATATTCAAAATATACAGTTTTTTTGGAAAAAGGCTGTGTTAAATTATGCAGAAGGTACTGTGTAACATTTGCTGAAAGTTTGAAACAAAGATGTTTGGAAGATCCTTAGAAAACATGTAATTAGTATGAGAAAATAAAAGTGTTGGGAATCGAGCGACAAAGATTGGATTAACTTTTTAGTGCATTCCAGGTCCATAGGATGGATTATCTTCATCCTCTGCAAACTCCTCCTCCAGCTTCCTCTTGTTCCTCCTCCTGTTTACTCTTGCTTGTATTTCTAGACTCTTTACAGCCCTGTCTGCAGCCCGAAGGCGTTCCTTGTCTAAAGCAAGCATCGCTCGTACCATGTTAGAACCTATCGTCTTTATTGTTTACAGTAATAACACATACCTTTGGCTTTCCAACATATCTCCTTTTCTTAAAAGCCTTCAGAGGATTTCTAATAACTTTACTTTTACTCATTATTATACTTCAACAAAACACAGAGTCAAGAAACAGAATTAATTACGAATATTTTCGAGATAACGACAGAGTAAATAAACATGAAACAATCGACAATCACACCAGCGATATATATTGAACCATCACAGGTTAGCCACAACACATACTTTATCTCACATCACTAAAATGTACCTGATGAACACGGACGTTAATAATAACACCATTTGACAGCAGTTTAACAGCGCCACAGTGGGTCACGCCCATGTAGAACACATTTCAAAAAAAATTTAAAAGTAGTTGTAGTCTTCGGAATTGAATAAATTATATATCTATTAAAAGGTAATAGTCTGCAGATTCAGAAAACGCAAAAAAGTAAAAATTGAACTTTCCGGAGCCCCTTAACAGTGGAGGTAAGGGCAAGCATACCTCTAGCCCATCTTCCACTCACGCCACAAAACTGACGTGGACTGCTCAGCTGATCCCGTCAGAGGATCACTTGGAATGGCGCGCCATGGTATCAGCGATGGAGGCAGATTCTTTCTGCACGCGAGTGATGGTCGTAGATTTGGTGAGCGCTGTCTCGTGGAGTGCATTCGTCCAAGACACTGGTCCCACCACAGGTCTTATGGGCTGGAGTGCAATAAGAACCCTCGTTCATCTATGCTATTTCTGGAATGGACGCTAACCAGCGCTAGATGCATGCAGAATGTTGTTAGACCCGATCTTTTGCCGTTCTTGCAACGGGAAGGTGATATGTTTTTACAACAGGATAATGTTCGCTCACAAACTGCCCGTGAAACTCAGTGCGCTCTACAAGACGTGCAGCAACTTCCTGGCCATCACGGTCTCCGGACTTGCCTCCAATCGAACACGTGTGGGATATGAAGTGGGATGTGGGGTAACTCGTGTGACTCTGGAACCGACAACTCTTACAGAACTACGTGAACAGGTGGAGCAGGCGTGGCAGTACGTGTCCCTGGACAGAATTCGCCATCTGTACAATAGACTGTATGCCAAGTCAGCGCCTTTCTTGCCGCCCATGGAGGCTGCACCACGTACTAATATGCGTTTATTGCTGTATAGCTAGAGAAGGCCGAAATGCACGCGTTAAACTCAAGCAGTCTGGCGTGAGGTCTGAAACAGGATACGTAATGAATGCTATAAAGAAAAGTACGTAGCTTCTGGAATACTTAACTTTAATCCACATTTGTAGAACATTGCTCTTGATGATACAGAAGTATTATAGCAATTGAATACGGCACCTTGCTAGGTCGTAGGAAATGTAGCTGAAGGCTATGCTAACTATCGTCTCGGCAAATGAGAGCGTAATTCTCAGTGAACCATCGCTAGCAACGTCGGCTGTACAACTGGGTCGAGTGCTAGTACGTCTCTCTAGACCTGCCGTGTGGTGGCGCTCGGTCTGCAATTACTGACAGTGGCGACACGCGGGTCCGTCGTATACTAGCGGACCGCGGCCGATTTAAAAGCTACCACCTAGCAAGTGTGGTGTCTGGCGGTGACACCACATTTATCAGCATAGGTCGATACCTGTTACTTCAGAAACGCTTCTGCTATACATCTGTAAATGTAATCATTTCATGTACTACATATGCACTGTTGCGATTATAAATCTCGAGTGAATTATAAGCATCTAAAAGTGTGCACTAATTTTTGTTCCCAGCAGTGGAGAGAGAGAGAGAGAGAGAGAGAGAGAGTGATTAATACAACCAACAAACTCTAGTGACAAATTCCTGACCGGGAATGGGGGATAAAAATGTCCCGTGAACATGTAGCCGGAAATCCATCGTTCCAGTGGTAGATTTCCACAGAAGATGGCGCTGACGAACAACTGTTCCTCTGACCATGTGCTGTGTGTTCCTTTAGTGTTCCACGCTGCTTGACTGACGGAGTGTACCAGTATTGTAAGCAGCAATATGGTCCTGTATTCATGTCGGGAACAAGCCGGTGCGGAGTTTGTGTACGGCCGCGCAGATGGAAACGGTCGAGAGGCTGGACGGCTATACCAAAACAAGTGCCCTCACAGACACCAACCACATCAAACAAAATTTCAGTCCTTTCTGTAATCATTGGTCCTTTCAGACAGACGACGATGCAGGAAGGCGGCGGACTGTGCGTTCACCGTGTGTGTATAGGAATCTGGACCACCACCTCCGAAGGTCTCACTGCATGGTTTGCAAAAACAGACATAATGTCTTATGGGATAACAGCAATCAGTGATTTTATAATTTTACTTAAAATCCGTGTTGATTGCAATTTTTTTTTATTATTCATATGACCGGTTTCGGTTCATTTAAAACCATCTTCAGATCTGATATTTCAGTCACATGTGACGTAGCATGTGAAAGTTGCTAGATTTGGACGGGTTACTCCTGTAACTGAAATATCAGATCTGAAGATGATTCTGAATGAACCGAAACCGGTCATATGAATAATAAAAAAAAATTTGCAATCAAGACGGATTTTAAGTAAAATCACTGCATGGTGGCACAACATGTAATATGTAGGTCTCACGAGTAATAAAATGGGCGGAAATGATGTTTATGTTGATCTATATTCCAATTTCCTGTACATGTTGGGAAACTCTCGGAACCGAGGTAATGCAAAACTTTTTTTGATGTGTGTTCATATATAGGGTGATGTGTCAAAACATTATGACCACCGGTCAAAATAGGTCACACGGAACTGCTTGAAGTCAATGTCCAACGGACACAATACTTCGGCAATATTTCTGCAAGCGATCTTGTTGCCATCGCCAGATGTGCTGATGAACTGATTGATGGAGGGCCGTTGCCGCACTTTTGTCTCCTCCCTCCCTGCATTTAATGGCCGGTCTATCGTCCCTGCCCCCACACCTCCCGATCAGCATGAACTTATTAGAGTGCCTACGGAACGGGGACCTTCGGGCAGCCCTACATCTTCCACAGCACTATTCGATCCAGCATCTTTAAGTCAATGTACAACGGCTCCAGGAACGCAACTGTGATAGTGCAAGACAATTCTACGAGATATGTGCACAATACCAAAATGAAACCAGTAGCACCTTGCGGCAAAGCCTTATTGAGACAAGAGTGACGACAGTCGTAAGCTGAAGGCACATAGTAACGCCATTGTAAGTAGCTACCTATGGTGAACCTCGTTGGAAAAGCAGAACAAAATCCGTAAGTACAAATGACAACCATAACAAGTAACGTAAAAACACACAACTCCATCAGTCCTGAGGGAAGAGAGCCAAACGCTGATACTTTCCGTTTCTGAGAAGGGGAGCATCAGCAGCAACCGACACGGTGTTGGATCATGGCCCGTGCCCAGGAGAGCGTGCTGGCTCTACCTCAGCTGCTCTTCCGTCTTTCCCCGAAGTCAGTTCGTTGCTCTGGTTTCTCATTTCTCTTCTTAACCTTTCTAATAGTGGAGTCCCAGGCCTTTATAAAATATCTACCCGCTACCAAGATTTATCAGCGGTTCCCTTACTCAAATCTCAATAGATTCCTAAACGACATAGTTCCAGTAGTTAGACGTCTCTGTCAGAACCTTGGTGTGCTTATAATCCATTCCATGCTATATGTTCACGCAGTGTTGTGCGACTGCCAACTTCTTAGGCTGCTACAATCTGGTGTGCCGTTGCTATTCTCGGCAACGAACTTCCACAGCACGTACCGTCTGACCTGTGTATGTCTTACCACATTGGCAGGATATCTGATAGACCTCGGATCGGAAAAGGGCACAGGTCATCCCCATTTTTAAGAAGGGAATTTTGGAACACGTATTGTGTTCGAGTATAATGACTTTTCTGGAGACTAGAAATCTACTCTGTAGGAATCAGCATGGGTTTCGAAAAAGACGGTCATGTGAAACCCAGCTCGCGCTATTCGTCCACGAGACTCAGAGGGCCATAGACACCGGTTCACAGGTAGATGCCGTGTTTCTTGACTTCCGCAAGGCGTTCGATACAGTTCCCCACAGTCGTTTAATGAACAAAGTAAGAGCATATGGACCATCAGACCAATTGTGTGACTGGATTGAGGAGTTCCTAGATAACAGGACGCAGCATATCATTCTCAATGGAGAGAAGTCTTCCGAAGTAAGAGTGATTTCAGGTGTGCCGCAGGGGACTGTCATAGGACCGTTGCTATTCACAATATACATAAATGACCTGGTGGATGACATCGGAAGTTCACTGAGGCTTTTTGCAGATGATGCTGTGGTGTATCGAGAGGTTGTAACAATGGAAAATTGTACTGAAATGCAGGAGGATCTGCAGCGAATTGACGCATGGTGCAGGGAATGGCAATTGAATCTCAATATAGACAAGTGTAATGTGCTGCGAATACACAGAAAGATAGATCCTTCATCATTTAGCTACAAAATAGCAGGTCAGCAACTGGAAGCGGTTAATACCATAAATTATCTGGGAGTACGCATTAGGAGTGATTTAAAATGGAATGATCATATAATGTTGATCGTCGGTAAAGCAGATGCCAGACTGAGATTCATTGGAAGAATCCTAAGGAAATGCAATCCGAAAACAAAGGAAGTAGGTTACAGTACGCTTGTTCGCCCACTGCTTGAATACTGCTCAGCAGTGTGGGATCCGTACCAGATAGGGTTGATAGAGAAGATCCAACGGAGAGCAGCGCGCTTCGTTACAGGATCATTTAGTAATCGCGAAAGCGTTACGGAGATGATAGATGAACTCCAGTGGAAGACTCTGCAGGAGAGACGCTCAGTAGCTCGGTGTACGGACTTTTGTCAAAGTTTCGAGAACATACCTTCACCGAAGAGTCAAGCAGTATATTGCTCCCTCCTACGTATATCTCGCGAAGAGACCATGAGGATAAAATCAGAGAGATTAGAGCCCACACAGAGGCATACCGACAATCCTTCTTTCCACGAACAATACGAGACTGGAATAGAAGGGAGAACCGATAGAGGTACTCAAGGTACCCTCCGCCACACACCTTCAGGTGGCTTGCGGAGTATGGATGTAGATGTAGATGTAGATGTAGATTTCCGTAGTTCAAGGTCGTCTTTCACACTACCATGCGGCGTCCGCGTTTTGGCTAGTGGGCGGAATACAGCCTTGACTTGGTGTCGACAGAGAATTCGTACTGTCTTCCCGGTTAACGCACCACAAAAACAAACAAATGCAATGGCAACGTCCTGCTGTGAATCCTCTTCCGGTTTCGTCGGCTGTACAGAGGGTATAGGTCGTTGTAGCACTCTCCGAGTTTGCCACTCCTTGTAGCCATTCTTCCGGAATACGTCTCTCCCATGTTTAAGTTCTTGGTCGATACTTTCGTTGTCAGAGAGGGTGCAAGCCCTATGTACCAAAGTTACGAGCACGCCATTCCTATGAGTAGGGTGGTGGCAGCTGCCCGCATGCTAGTATACGTCGGTGTGCGTCTTCTTCCGGTACACGCTGTGCCCGAAGTACGGTCCGCTCTCTTTTTACCGAGGACATCCAGTAAAGGGAGCCCTCCATACACTTCGACATCCATGCTACAATTGATGTTCTCGGGTATGGAACAAAGGTGTAGAAGGTAATCATTGAGCTTGTCTCTTCCATGTGGCCTTATGACGTGAGTGTTATCCATATACCGGAAGAAACAGGTAGGTCTCCACTGCGCTGATTCCAGGGCTACCTCCTCGAAATATTCCATATACCTACTGATGACAACCGCTGAAAGTGTACTCCCCACGGCTACTCCTTTCACCTGCTCGCAGCAGCCACCGTCGATGTCGAGCCGATGTCGAGACGTGCCAAAAAGATTGGTCGTCTCTGCGTTAAATTTCTGGCCAATAAGTCCTAAGCATTCTTATAGTGACACTCTGGTAAAAACAGAGACAACATTGAAACTCACAAGGATGTCGGTATCATTAAGCATAAAATGGTTAAGGCATCCCACAAAATCACGGGGTTGCGAATTACATGTGAGCACTTCTCGGTGTAAGGTCTAAGCACATCCTTTAGATACTTAGTGTGAGTTGTCAGAGCATAATAGGACATAAAGGAACCCCATCCTTGTGAACCTTCGGTAATCCATAAAGTCTTGGTGGAACTGACGTTCACTGTCTTAGCTCTCTGTCTAGCAAAGCGAATTTTTTTGAGAAGTGTCTAATATTTCTGACTTTACAGCCATCATATTTAGCCCAAGAAACTCTTCTTAGAACTATTGAGAATTCAGTAGTGAGAAGATGACGTAATATGGTGTGAGGTACCCATGACAGATGGTTTGTTCGCTACGGTTATCATGAGTAAGACCACCTAAATTGTGGTCCTCCTAAGCGATTGGCTGCTGCATTCATAAAGTAGAGAACAAAAATGATGAACTTCTGTTATTAACAGCACAGAAAATAAACAGTGAATTTACTAGCATTTCACATAAAAGCATCTCTCATCAGCAGGCTATCGTTCTGTTATTTAAAAACTGATAATGACCAGCAGAATGTCCGCCCCCGTTAGCTGCATGGTCAGCGTGACGGTTGTCAGTCCTCTGGGCCCGGGTTCGATTCCCGGTTGGGTCGGGGAATTTTCTCCGCCCTGGGACTGGGTGTCGTGCTGTCATCATCATCATCGTCCTATCATCCTCATCGACTGCGGGTCGCCGAAGTGGCGTCAAATTGAAAGACCGGCACCGGACGGAGGGGGGGGGGGGGGGGGAGAGGGGGGGCGGGTTCCTGGGCATACGAATAAATAAAATAAAAATACCAGCAGAATAATAAACAACTGCTAAACTAAAAGGCAGACGAAGCACTTCGGTGATCTTCGCATGGCCCCTAACTCGGACGGCGGGAGATGTGATTCGGCTTTAAGACCAGAGCTGTTCCCGCAGTACAGACATGTTGTCTGCCGCGGTCGGTATTGGTTAAGAACTTAAATTGCAAACGCTGATTATTTGGACATGTAATTGAGAACAACTTGATAATAATTACTCAGACACGCAGTTTATTATTTTGTTTACTTTCTGTGAAAGTGTGAACAATGGAAATCATTTGTGGTTCATAAAAAGGACTGCAATTGGGAAGTTTCTCGTCTTGTCCTAATAAAAAGCGGGTGCCGTCCCTTTTAAACATACCAGTTAAAAATTTAATTATTTATACAGTACCAATTCCTCGCTACGGTTTGTTACAGCCTCAAGATAACGGACTCACGACCAACGTGCTGTTTTCTCGGCAGGGAACAACAACTACAGAAAATTACAGGTCGGTGCATGTTATTCAGAACTGATGCATTCCACTCAGGGCAGTGGAAGCAACTATGCACCTCGCGTGTACTGCAGTTAGTGCAAATGAGATCAGAGACACGTCGTAAGTCGTGACACAGAATATGTATGAAGGAGGGGAATTTTCGAGGGAAAGTATTTATCATACACACGAAAATCCATATGTGTCTGCGTCTCTCTCTCTCTCGGTCTCGCCGGCCGGGGTGGCCAAGCGGTTAAAGGCGCTACAGTCTGGAACCGCGCGACCGCTACGGTCGCAGGTTCGAATCCTGCCGCGGGCATGGATGTGTGTGATGTCCTTAGGTTAGTTAGGTTTAAGTAGTTCTAAATTCTAGGGGACTGACGACCTTAGAAGTTAAGTCCCATAGTGCTCAGAGCCATTTGAACCATCTCTCGCTCTCTCTCTCTCTCTTTCTCAGTCTCTCTCTCTCTCTTTGACTTGCCATACATGGCATTCGTTGTGGAGAAATCATTGTTGTCGAAGTGGCTTGGTATTACGAGGCTAGATTTCATCAGCGAAAAAATGTTCAAATGTATGTGAAATCTTATGGGACTTAACTGCTAAGGTCAACAGTCCCTAAGCTGACACATTACTTAACCTAAATTATGCTAAGGACAAACACACACACACCCATGCCAGAGGGAGGACTCGAACCTCCGCCAGGACCAGGCGCACAGTCCATCATTAGCGAGAAGTGTGAACTGTAAATGATCAGAGAACTGTATAAGAACTGTTATAATTACGCATACAGCTGTGTCTGTATTGTTTTTTTAACTTTAGTTGAACTATAATAGTTGACGCCGCAAAATGAGATGTTTTGTTAACGTGGAAGCAGTATCGGCATAAGGCAGGAATGGGAAGTGCTGAACTGAGAGGAGAATAAAAGTTAAAGCCGTTGTCGTGGACCACGGGATTACGCTAAACATCGCTTCTGGATTCGTCGCTACGAGAGGTGCAGCGCGAAGCAGCCACGGACAACAGGTGCGGCGGCATTTAGCTGTACAGGGTGCGAGTGAAGCGTCAGCTGGAGCACACCACGACACAGGAGTTGCTTCCGGTGGCGTGGCCCACAGCTACGAGGATCAGCAGCTGTACGTTGAGGAAGAGAAGAACTGCTGCGCTTGCATATAGCAGTCTAGGATTTGCAATTGGAACATTAGTATTAGCAAAATGTCTGGGGAAAAGTAAGTGAAACACTCTCACAGAATTATAGAAGGAGTTCAACCTCATAGTAGTAGCGACCTCCTCCCATGAACCATGGACCTTGCAGTTGGTGGGGAGGCTTGCCTGCCTCAACGATACAGATAGCCGTATCGTAGGTGCAACCACAACGGAGGGGTATCTGTTGAGAGGCCAGACAAACGTGTGGTTCCTGAAGAGGGGCAGCAGCCTTTTCAGTAGTTGCAGGGGCAACAGTCTGGATGATTGACTGATCTGGCCTTGTAAGACTAACCAAAACGGCCTTGCTGTTGTGGTACTGCGAACGGCTGAAAGCAAGGGGAAACTACAGCCGTAATTTTTCCCGAGGGCATGCAGCTTTACTGTATGGTTAAATGATAATGGCGTCCTCTTGGGTAAAATATTCCTGAGGTAAAATAGTCCCCCATTCGGATCTCCGGGCGGGGACTACTCAAGGGGACGTCGTTATCAGGAGAAAGAAAACTGGCTTTCTACGGATCGTAGCGTGGAATGTCAGATCCCTTAGCCGAGCAGGTAGGTTAGAAAATTTTAAAAGGGAAATGGATAGGTTAAAGTTAGATATAGTGGGAATTAGTGAAGTTCGGTGGCAGGAGGAACAAGACTTTGGTCAGGTGAATACAGGGTTATAAATACAAAATCAAATAGGGGGTAATGCAGGAGTAGGTTTAATAATGAATAAAAAAGTAGGAGTGCGGGTAAGCTACTACAAACAGCATAGTGAACGTATTATAGTGGCCAAGACAGACACGAAGCCCATGCCTACGACAGTAGTATAAGTTTATATGCCAACTAGCTCTGCAGATGACGAAGAAATTGAAGAAATGTATGATGAGATAAAAGAAATTATTCAGGTAGTGAAGGGAGATGAAAATTTAATAGTCATGGGTAACTGGAATTCGACAGTAGGAAAAGGGAGAGAAGGAAACATAGTAGGTGAATATGGATTGGGGCTACGAAATGAAAGAGGAAGCCGTCTGGTAGAATTTTGCACGGAGCATAACTTAATCATAGCTAAAACAGGGTCAAGAATCATAAAAGAAGGTTGTATACATGGAAGAATCCTGGAGATACTGACAGATATCAGATAGATTATATAATGGTAAGACAGAGATTTAGGAACCAGGTTTTAAATTGTAGGGCTTCCCAGGGGCAGATGTGGACTCTGACCACAATCTATTGGTTATGAACTGTAGATTAAAACTGAAGAAATTGCAAAAAGGTGGGAATTTAAGGAGATGGGACCTGAATAAACTGACTAAATCAGAGGTTGTACAGAGTTTCAGGGACAGCATAAGGGAACAATTGACAGGAATGGGGGAAAGAAGAAGACGAATGGGTAGCTCTGAGGGATGAAGTAGTGAAGGCAGCAGAGGATCGAGTAGGTAAAAAGACGAGGGCTAGTAGAAATCCTTGGATAACAGAAGAAATATTGAATTTAATTGATGAAAGGAGAAAATATAAAAATGCAGTAAATGAAGCAGGCAAAAAGGAATACAAATGTCTCAAAAATGAGATCGACAGGAAGTGCAAAATGGCTAAGCAGGCATGGCTAGAGGACAAATGTAAGGACGCAGAGGCTTATCTCACTAGGGGTAAGATAGATACAGCATACAGGAAAATTAAAGAGACCTTTGGAGAAAAGAGAGCCACTTGTATGAATATCATGAGCTGAAATGGAAACCCAGTTCTAAGCAAAGAGGGGAAAGCAGAAAGGTGGAAGGAGTATATAGAGGGTCTATACAAGGGCGATGTACTTGAGGACAATATTAGGGAAATGGGAGAGGATATAGGTGAAGATGAAATGGGAGATACGATACTGCGTGAAGAGTTTGACAGAGCACTGAAAGACCTGAGTCGAAACAAGGCCCCGGGAGTAGACAACATTCCATTAGAACTACTGACGGCCTTGGGAGAGCCAGTCCTGACAAAACTCTACCATCTGGTGAGCAAGATGTATGGGACAGGCGAAATACCACCAGACTTCAAGAAGAATATAATAATTCCAATCCCAAAGAAAGCATGTGTTGACAGATGTGAAAATTACCGAACTATCTGTTTAATAAGTCACAGCTGCAAAATACTAACGTGAATTATTTACAGACGAATGGAAAAACTGGTGGAAGCCGACGTCGGGGAAGATCAGTTTGGATTCCGTAGAAATGTTGGAACACGTGAGGCAATACTGACCTTACGACTTATCTTAGAAGAAAGATTCAGGAAAGGCAAACCTACGTTTCTAGCATTTGTAGACTTAGAGAAAGCTTTTGACAATGTTGACTGGAATACTCTCTTTCAAATTCTAAAGGTGGCATGGGTAAAATACAGGGAGCGAAAGGCTATTTACAATTTTTACAGAAACCAGATGGCAGTTATAAGAGTCGAGGGGCATGAAAAGGAAGCAGTGGTTGGGAAGGGAGTGAGACAGGGTTGTAGCCTCTCCCCGATGTTATTCAATCTGTATATTGAGCAAGCAGTAAAGGAAACAAAAGAAAAAATTGGAGTAGGTATTAAAATCCAGGGAGAAGAAATAAAAATTTTGAGGTTCGCGGATGACATTGTAATTCTGTCAGAGACAGCAAAGGACTTGGAAGAGCAGTTGAACGGGTGGACAGTGTCTTGAAAGTAGGATATAAGATGAACATCAACAAAAGCAAAACGAGGATAATGGAATGTAGTCGAATTAAGTCGGGTGATGCTGGGTTAATTAGATTAGGTAATGAGACACTTAAAGTAGTAAAGGAGTTTTGCTATTTGGGGAGCAAAAAACTGATGATGGTCGAAGTAGAGAGGATATAAAATGTAGACTGGCAATGACAAGGAAAGCGTTTCTGAAGAAGAGAAATTTTTTAACATCGAGTATAGATTTAAGTGTCAAGAAGTCGTTTCTGAAAGTATTTATATGGAGTGTAGCCATGTATGGAAGTGAAATATGGACAATAAATAGTTTGGACAGGAAGAGAATAGAAGCTTTCGAAATGTGGTGCTACAGAAGAATATTGATGATTAGGTGGGTAGATCACGTAACTAATGAGGAGGTATTGAATAGGATTGGGGAGAAGAGAAGTTTGTGGGACAACTTGACTAGAAGAAGGGATCGGTTGGTAGGACATGTCCTGAGGCATCAAGGGATCACAAATTTAGGATTGGAGGGCAGCGTGGAGGGTAAAAATCGTAGAGGGAGACCAAGAGATGAATACACTAAGCAGATTCAGAAAGATGTAGGTTGCAGTAAGTACTGGGAGATGAAGGAGCTTGCACAGGATAGATTGGCATGGAGAGCTGCATCAAACCAGTCTCAGGACTGAAGACCACAACATCAACAACAGTAGTAGCGAAGATCCGATCGATCAAATACAAATAAATAGTGTTGAAGTCAGGTATGGGTTTAAAGATATGTCAAATTTCGTCAAAAATAATTCAAGTGAAAATGTATATACAAACATCGTTGATGAGTCCGGAATAGTAAATTCAATAACCATTGATCTCACTCAGTATTCTAAAGGAGCCATGAATGATTTCACTGGGAATTTAGAGTTAACTAATAATGAACAGCGAAAATCTGCATTTAGTTGGAAACAGGGATAATGTAAACCCAGAATATTTCATGCTTGTCACAATGAAGTGACATAGGAATGACGATGCCAGAAAAATGAATCTGACGATGACATTACTAATGACTCAGCAAATGAGTTACAGTATGGCATAGCGAACTCAGGGTGATGATTTGCAATAACAAAAATTAGCAAGAAAAGAAAATAAGGGAAATGAAGGTAAGTAAGAAACGAAAACAAGGAGGATTTCCGTAGTGCAATTGAAATTGTATTACAAACAAAGAAAGGAACTGAATTTCAAGATAAAATCGGCTTGTTCAAAGGAACTGAAATCGGAAAGTCGTACTCAGGTGACAAATTCGCAGTAAAAAAATGACAGAGACGGTTGAAAGAAGTTAACGTAGGAATGACTCAACGCTAAGTTCGATGCTTTAGAACAAATGAAATAAATCAAAAGGTTGACCATGAAATCTAAAAGCTAAACAAGGATTTGAAGGATCAAAATCGGGTGGTACAAACATCAGTTAGTGAAATTAGTAGTGTAAGACAAGAGCAACGTAAAGCTATTAAATCACGTAATGACTAACTTAAGATACAGTGGAGAAATTACCATGAGATACTTAGTTGTAATATTTCACATGCAGAATTATCTTGTAAAGGAAACACAAGTTCGATTCAGGGTAGAGTGAGAGAAATAGAGCACAGCACGTAAATTCAAACATTTCTCTAGTAAGGGAACTGAGCACCCAGTAGCTTCATTAGGACAGTCTGAGGGCCTCATTCTCGAAAACATGACAGAACAACAAAAAATCAAATTCGTGACCGGTAGGTTAGAAGTAGAAGCAAAATCATGGGGAACAGGGTCAGTAACATATGTGAAAAGTACAAAGAATTTTTTGAAGCCTTCTGAATCAACACTTGCTTGCAGCAACAAAACGGAGCAAGAAGTGATGTTTTGTGGACAGATGACTTCATGAAGAGGAAGAAGACGTTATACCACAAACGGATAGAAGTAAGGTACTAAAAGGTCCCATGCCGAAGTTCAGTAGCGGCGTGTGACGAGGGCCTCCCATCGGGTAGACCGCTCGCCTGGTGCAAGTCTTTCGATTTGACGACACTTCGGCGACTTGCGCGTCGATGGGGATGAAATGATGATGATTAGGACAACACAACACCCAGTCCCTGAGCGGAGAAAATTTCCGACCCCGACAGGAATCGAACCAGGGCCCTTAGGATTGACAGTCCGTCGCGCAGACCCCCCCTTTTTTTTTCGTGTTCGTTCGTTGTATCTGCTCTGGGCGGATGTCGAAAGACACCCATTTCAGTTCGTTGTTGTTCCACTAACTCATTTTTTTTTATTACGGAGGGCAGCTAGCCCTCTGACCGAACACGCTGAGCTACCGTGCCGGCATAACCTCAGCTACCGGGGGCGGACAGCAAGCTATCGATAAACATAGACTTGACAACCACATTCTGTCAGAGGCCACTAGCAAAAAACGGTCAACGGTATACTGCATACGTCTACAGGAGACAAATATATCAGTTCGGTACCAAGAAGCTCCATATGAAGGTAGATTATGTAGTTGAATGTGAGAAAGTTGTGAATGAAATGCCTCATTCTACAAGGGATATACCGCCTCAATAATTATTAGATCATACGCCTATCAGTGACAAGAAAAGCCGGCCGGAGTGGCCGAGCGGTTCTAGGCGCTACAGTCTGGAACCGCGCGACAGCTACGGTCGCAGGTTCGAATCCTGCCTCGGGCTTGGATGTGTGTGATGTCCTTAGGTTAGTTAGGTTTAAGTAGTTCTAAGTTCTAGGGGACTGATGACCTCAGAAGTTAAGTCCCATAGTGCTCAGAGCTATTTGACAAGAAAACATATACCTACTAAACCTCAGGGAGCTATAACGGTCTTTGTATTGCTAGGTAATTGACGATTACCAGGTGCCCGAGTTAACCGACAGCATACTTCATTTTCTTTTTCTGCTGTTAGTTTTTCCCCGTGTTTCATTCAGAACTGTACCTGTCTTCTTAAACATTCTTCACAATCAAGGTTAAAATGAGAAAATTTCCTTACACTGGAAGTGACAACCAAAAAACATGCTATGATAAAAACAAAGTAACCCAGCAGAATAAACATCTGTATAGCACGTGTGAAAAACAGAAATTTTACTGAAAATATGTAGACAGGCCAGAATATACGGAGTATGAGACTACATTTGGACCAGCAAGAGAATAAATTATGTCCAGTAGTTACAAGATACCAATACCAGATTAATGAGCATACAAAAAACATTTATAAAGTATATAGTGGAACAATTTTGAAACATTTACTACAACGATAAACAAACTTTTATGTTAGGTTCAAAAAAATGGCTCTGAGCACTATGGGACTCAACATCTTAGGTCATAAGTCCCCTAGAACTTAGAACTACTTAAACCTAACTAACCTAAGGACATCACACACACCCATGCCCGAGGCAGGATTCGAACCTGCGACCGTAGCAGTCCCGCGGTTCCGGACTGCAGCGCCAGAACCGCTAGACCACCGCGGCCGGCCTTTTATGTTAGAAAATATATTAAGAACAGGAAAGCTATAAGGTAGCTGTTATATAAAACACATAAAAAATAAGCTGATGGCTGCAGAAGAGGACGATGCTAAACCAGGTAAGTGAATATGACAATGTACAATAGAAGAAATTCTGGTGACAGAAGTAATGGAAATAACTAAATGTTGTCTTGAGATGATGTACAGACTGTATCAAAACAGAGATGTCGTTAATCTTCAGTATGAATTGAAAAGGCAAAGCGGTTTCCTGTGTAAAGATTTATGATACGCTGATAGACTAGGAACAACCCTGCCAAAGAGGCTTCGTAGTTAGTCACATTCCAAGCAGTTGGTCGTGAGAAGGGGATGGGATTTTTCTTTTCGTGAGTCATCAGTCTTCCGACTAGTTTGATGCAGCACGCCTCGAATTCCTCTCCTGCGCCAACCTATTTCATCTCAGAGTAGCACTTGCAAATTACGTCCTTAATTATTTTCTGGATGTATTCCAGTCTACGTCTTCCTCTACATCTTTTCCCTGTACAGCTCCTTCTAGTGTAAGTAGGCTGTTTAGGTTCTTATATTGGTAACGCCGCCGCCACGTAGCGCTCTCTGTATGAAAATCACTGGCTGTGCTGTGTGCAGTCTGTGGCTAGTTTGCATTGTTGTCTGCCATTGTAGTGTTGGGCAGCTGGATGTGAATAGCGCGTAGCGTTGCGCAGTTGGAGGTGAGCCGCCAGCAGTGGTGGATGTGGGGAGAGAAATGGCGGAGACTTGAAATTTGTAAGACTGAATGGCATATATATTATGATTATTAAGGTAAATACATTGTTTGTTCTCTATTAAAATCTTTCATTTGCAAACTATGCCTATCAGTAGTTAGTGCCTTCTGTAGTTTGAATCTTTTATTTAGCTGGCAGTAGTGGCGCTCGCTGTATTGCAGTAGTTCGAGTAACGAAGATTTTTGGTGAGGTAAGTGATTTGTGAAAGGTACAGGTTAATGTTAGTCAGGGCCATTCCTTTGTAGGGATTTCTGAAAGTCAGATTGCGTTGCGCTAAAAAAATATTGTGTGTCAGTTTAAACACAGTCATGTATAAATTGTTCAAAGGGGACGTTTCACTAGTACCATGGAAATTATTCCCTGATGTCCTAACACATGTCATACCATTCTGACCCTTCTTCTTGTCAGTGTTTCCCACATATTCCTTTCCTCTCCAGTTCTGAACAGAACCTCCTCATTCTGTACTATATCAGTCCACCTAATTTAGTTTTTCTCTCACTATCAGACAATGCTGTGCTCCAAACGTGTATTCCCAGAAATTTCTTCTTCAAATTAAGGCATGTGTTTGGTACTAGTAGCCTTCTGTTGGACAGGAATCCCCTTTTCGCCAGTGCTAGTCGGCTTTCGATGTCCTCCTTGCTCTATCCAATATCGGATTTTTTTACTGGCTAGGTAGCAGGATTTCTTAACTTCATCTTCTCGCTGTCCTGCTTCTTCTCATTACTTTCGTCTTTCTTCCATTTAATAATTCATATTCTGCACTGTTCATCCCATTCAGCAGATCTTCTAATTCTTCTTCACTTTCAATGAGGATAGCAATGCTATCAGCGAATTTGATATCCTCCCGCCTTGAATTTTAATTCCACTCTTGAACCTTTTTTTTTATTTCCATCATTGCTTCCTCGATGTACAGATTGAACAGTAGGGGCGAAAGACTACATCCCTGCCTTGCACCCTTTTTAATCCGAGCAATTCGTTCCTTATCTTCAACTCTTATTACTGCCTCTTGGCTCACATATATGTTGTATTATTAACCGCCTTTCCCTGTAGCGTACCCCTATTTATCTCCGAATTTCAAACATTTTGCGCCATTTGACATTGTCTAACGCTTTTTCCAGGTCGACAAATATTATGAAAGTGTCTCGATTTTTCTTTAGTCTTGCTTCCATTATCAACAGTAACGTCAGAACTGCCTCTCTGGCGCCCTCACCTTTGCTAATGCCAAACTCATCGTCATCTAACACATCTTCAGTTTTCTTTTCCATTCTTCTGTATTTTATTCTTGTCAGTAACTTGGATGCATGAGCTGTTAAGCTAATTGTGAGATAATTCTAGCACTTTTCAGCTCATGCAGCCTTCAGAATTGTGTGGATTACATTTTTCAGAATGTCGGATGGTATATTGCCAGATTCATGCATTCTACATACCAACATGAACAGTCGTTTTGTTGCCATATCACCTGGTGATTTTAGAATTCTGTTGTAATTTTATCTATCCCTTCTGTCTTTTTTGATCTTAGGCCTACCAAATCTCTCTTAAATTCTAATTCTAATACTGGGCCCCTGTGTCTTCCCTGGCGACTCTTGTTTCTTCTGCAATCACATCTGACAAGTCTTGCCACTCACAGAGGCCGCCCATGTACTCGTTCCACCTATCCGCTCTGGCCTTTCATTTAAAAGTGGAAGTTGTTTTGACTATTCTGTATTCTGAGTCAATCCTCCCGAAAATCATTTCTTTTTTTTCTAGATTTCTTCATATTTTTCATGCAGACATTTCGGCTTAGCTTCTCTGCACTTCCCATTTATTTTATTACTGAGCGACTTGTATTTCTCTGTTCCTGAATTTCCCTGAACGTTTTTGCACTTCCTTCTTTCGTCGATTAACGAAAGTATTTTTTCTGTTAACCATGGTTTTTTCGTAGTTACCTTCTTTGTACCTATGTTTTTCTTTCAACCTTCTCTGAAGGCCGGTTTTAGAGATGTCCATTCCTCTTCAATTGAACTGCCTACTGAGCTATTCCTTATTGCAGCGTCTATAGCCTTAGTGAAGTTATAGCGTACTTCTTGATTCTTTAGTACTTCAGTACCGAACTTCTTTGCGCATTGCCTATGCATTTCCCTTTTCAGATTTTGTAGCTTCCCTACCACGTCCAAGCTTCTGACATTTCTGCCTCGACACGTAGAACGTTATCCTTTTGTTGGTTATTCAATCTGTTTCTCATGGTCACCTCCCCATTGGCAGTCCCCTCGCGGAGATCAGTTTTCAGTTATGTGCCTCACGTCCTCTGGACACAAATTTTGTTTCTTTAATGCTCTAGTTTCCATTGCCTTCTGCATTCTCACGCCGTTGGTCATTGTTGATTCTTCCGCCTTTAGGGGCAGTTTCCCACCCCAAGGGGAAGAGAGTGCCCTGAACATCTGTCGGCTCGTTTGTCCTCTTTGACAAGGCCTTTGGCGGTATGAGGATGACGTCTTTTGCCGAAGCTGATAATCTTTAATCAACATTGAAGCAGTGGCGTAGTTCAACCCCGGGGTCGAAGATGTTTTGATTGCGAATCATAGACGATACCCTAACACCACAATTGCTATCCTGCCTGCCAGTTATTTACGAAGAGAGATAAGAGGTAAGTGGAGAGTTATAGATTAGGTGGCAGAAAGGTCGGTCACGTATTTACATAGAGAGAGAAAGGAAAAATATGTTTATTAGGAGGCGGAGAAGTCGGCCAATCATTTATGAAGGGTGGGGAAGGAAGGGCAAAAAGCGACGTGTAAGTCGGCCATTAAGTAGTATTTGTGGGCGAAGTGGTTTCTGGCAACTGTTTTATGAGGAACAAGGGAGTAGACATATTGTCGGCATAAGACACAACACTGACATGGAAATCTCATAAAAGACATAAACTTAGTAAATAAAGTTTAAATAGAAGACCACGTAATATGAAGTATAGAGAGTAATGATACACACTGGTTTTAAGTACGGAATAAATAGGGAATGAAGGCTAAGAATAGGATAAGTAGCCCCTACATTTTACAAAGTCACATAATGCATGTATATGAAAGTCAGCAGAAAATACACAGTCATTAAATGAATACATTTCCATTAGTACGGGTTTTAGCAACAATGACACTCAAATATGGAAGGGATGGTACCTCGTACTGTGGAGAAAAGCAACGATTTGGTAAATTGTAAGTAGGCTGTTTAGATTTTTATATTGGTAACGCCACGTAGCGCTCTGTATGAAAATCACTGCTGTGTGCAGTCTGTGGCTAGTTTGCATTGTTGTCTGCCATTGTAGTGTTGGGCAGCGGCAGCTGGATGTGAACAGCGCGTGGCGTTGCGCAGTTGGTGAGCCGCCCGCTCCATTTCCCTATGCACAATTACCAAATTACTATGTTGAACATTAGTTAATTCATTACACGGTGGCGCTAACACACTGCTTTCGTCTTCACTGTCATTTCTCAGTTTACTTTGGAGCCTAGTATTACGTTTTTCACACGCCATTATTGTCACAATATTTCACACGACAACACAGAAAAACACAATTTGAAGAGCAAAAATAGGGGAACACATTAACATAGCACTGAAAATAATATCTAGTTAATTGCTAGCGCAGCTGCGAAATACTTGGTGCAAATCTACAGGCATGCCACAAGTGTTTTACTGTACAACAATGAAAAACTGCAACTATAAAGGAGATTCTCTCTACAATTACGCGCTAGCAATAAACAATAGCTACACTAATTACACAAACTACAAGAACAAAATCAAAAGATTCCAGTGAGGTATCCTCGGCTAAGGGTCGACATATGAAACGTCCACTTTGAAAAATTTATACATGACTGTGCTTAAACTGACACACAATATTTTTAGCGCAACGCAATCTGACTTTCAATAATCCCTAAAAAACAATGGCCCTGACTAACATTAACCTACACCTTTCACAAATCACTTACCTCACAAAAATCTTCGTTACTCGAACTACTGCAATACAGCGAGCGCCACTACTGCCAGCTAAATAAAAGATTCAAACTACAGAAGACACTAACTACTGATAGGCATAGTTAGCAAATGAAAGATTTTAATAGAGAACAAACAATGTATTTACCTTCATAATCATAATATATATAGCAGTTCATGACATCCATTTTTACAAATTTCAAAACTCCGCCATCTCTCTCCCCACATCCACCACTGCTGGCGGCTCACCTCCAACTGCGCAACGCTACGCGCTGTTCACATCCAGCTGCCCAACACTACAATGGCAGACAACAATGCAAACTAGCCACAGACTTCACACAGCACAGCCAGTGATTTTCATACAGAGCGCTACGTGGCGTTACCAATATAAAAATCTAAACAGCCTACTTACAAAATGAGTGTTTGTGCATTATGCTTGAAGCAAAATTGTAAAAGGTTCACTCAATGTATCCGTGAATCGAAATTCTGAGCCTCCGTATGTAAGAGTTAAGGGCACACCGGGTAACATCGTGCGTCATTGTCGGAAAGGGTCAGTAATACCAGATGGTGCGAGTAAGCACCGAGCTCTTAAGAATGGGGAGGGCAATACCCTCGCTGTATGTAAATGGTGAATACAGCTGTGATCAAAACAAAAACAACGATAAACCGCTCTCGTGACAGGATGTTAACAGCGAAACTGTTTGTCAACAACCAACCTCAAAACCAAACACTGTGTATTATATATTAATACTGTAAAAGAGTATGAAAATGTGTCTGTGTTATCAGGAAACTAAGTTAAGGCATTTTGTATTGTTACATGGAACTGTACTGAAGCTGTACGCTGAAGCTGGAGATAGGCGAATGGTCTGACAGTTGTTGAATTCAACAGCGGTTGGTAAAGTCTGGACAACAGAATAATCGATACTGGTTGCTGTTATGGGGTTGGCTACGTATGTTATGGTGAAAAGGTATGAGTGTACTTCCATCTCTACATATCTGTGAAATGTATAGGTATTATGTTTGTTTTATTTGTAAACATATGAAGAGGTCGTGTGCAAAACAGCATGGTCCCGACATATTCAGGAAAAGTGTAAAGTTTAAGTAATGGAATGATGAAGGCATCTGATGATGCATATTTTTCATCGAATTGAAAGGACGGCAACGCGCCGATAGTCGTTGCCTAGGACTGTATCTTCTTACGACAAATATTTTGTTGAATCTAAAGGACTGCAATGGGCCGATAGCAATGGTATAGCAACTGTACTTCTCAGAAGGAATATTTTGTTGAGTTTAATGGATGACAGTCGGGATAGTAGCTTAACAGTAGTATAAAACTTTGTGATTGAAACTTGGCTAGGAGGTAGTGGGCTGCCTTAGAGTATTCTAGCAGAAATGATAGGCTGTAAATTAACAAAAGACTACCATCAACATAAATGTGCAGAATAACGGTACTATGGATATCTTTACTATTAAAGGAAAGATGTAATTAGTACAAAAAGTGTAACTAAAGGTTAATGATTTTGGCATATAAGATTATACACGAATTTATTGAAGATAACAGTATTTTACTGATTAAAAAATAATTAAATTCAAGGTTATACAAACTAATTAATAATTTTAGAATGAAAACTATAAAGCAGATTCAAGTTTTGAAAAATAATAACGAATCAGAAGTACAATGGCTCTTGGGACATGATAACTGAAAAATTTATCAAAATTTGATAAAAAAGTTGCTTATTTGTAAAACTGATGGTTGTCTGCTAGAACATCTCAAATTTTGGAAATCTCAGATGGAAGAGGGTGAGTAATATTTCTAACAATACATTTCTAACAATAACATTTAGCTACAAGAAGCTCTTCTTTGAGTGGCTGGGAAGGCAGCAATGGGAAGATGACATAATGTGGTGTGAGGTAGCGATGACAGATGGTTTGCTTGATACGCGCATCGTGAGAAAGACCGCCTAAATTGTGAACCTCCTCCGCGATTGGCAGCTGTGTTCAGGAAGTAGCGCACCGAAAGGATATAATTCAGTTATCGGAATTAGAAAAAGTAAACAGTGAATTTACTGGCATTTAATATAACAGCACCTCTCGAACAGTAGGCTATCGTTCTATTATTTCAAAAGTGTTAATTACCGCCAGATTAATAAACAACTGCTACACAAAAAGGCAGACGAAGTACTACGGTTATCTCCGGTTATCTCCGGATCGCGCCTAACTTGGATGGCTGTCGAAGTGGTTTGTCTGCAATATAGAGCTGGTTCAGCAGTCTCGGAGGACGGACATGTCTGCCTTGGTCGCTGTTAGTTAAGAACTTAATTAGCAACCTCCGATTATTTGAACATGTAATCGTCAACAGTTTGATATAAATTACGCAAACACACAGTTTATTATTTTGTTTGTTTTCTATGAAAGTGTGAAGAATGGAAAGTATTTGTGGTTCATAAAGTGGACTATAATTATGAAGTTTCAGGTGTTCTGTTGATAGACGAGTGGCATCCCGTTTAAACAAACCAATTCAAAATTTAATTATTCATACTAGTTTCTCGCTAACGGTTATTACAGCCTCAAGATAACATACACAAGACCAACGTGCTGTTTTCTCCACAGGGGACAACAACTTTAGAAGACTGTAATTTGCCTAAAATTATTCAGAAACGATGTATTCTACCCAGGACGGTGGAAGCAACTAGGCACCTCGCGTGTACTCCAAATGGTACAAATGAGAGCAGTGACACGTCATAAGTGCAAACGCAGTGGAGGTATGAAGGAAGGAAATTTTCGAGGGAAGGGATTTACCATACACAGGAAAATCCCTGTCTCTCTCTCTGTCTGTCTGTCTCTCTCTCTCTCTCTCTCTCTCTCTCTCTCTCTTTCACTTGTCATAAGCGCCATGGTCTTTCTGTCCACTCTCTCGGTGAGGGTCAGTGCCGATCTTCGCCGCGCTGGGTAGCCACTCGATCTGGGCCGCCTTGTCACGGTCCTCGCGGCTGCCCCGTAGGAGGTTCGAGTCCTCACTCGGCCATGGCGTAAGTTAGTTTAAGTTACATTAAGTAGTATGTAAGCTTACGGACCGATGACCTAATCAGTTGGGTCCCAAAAGATCTTACTACCAATTCAAATTGTCGATCTACCATTACGCTCATTCTTCTAGCAGACCCTGCATTTTCTCAGTGTAACCCTAGTGTGATTTGACCACAGTTGCATTGCCCTTGTCGGCCAGTAAGACCACAATGTAAGCAACTTCTCGTAGTGTCCTTATGACTGCCATTTCCCTGGTAGAGATGCTAGATTTCATAGGTTCAGTTTGCGTGAGAGCACGGCACGTTTCGCGATGTACGTCATCAGCTGTTTCAGGAGGATGTTGTGCAGCTACTTGCTCCACCGAGCTGATGGTGTCCATGATAGGTGCGGACTTAGGAGTGGGAGCAAAATTGAATCCTTGCTGAAGAACTGATACGCATCCCCATACGTTTGCTTGGCTGAGAGATTGCAGGGAGCACCGTATGAGTTTCTCTCTGATATATGCTTGAACTTCGATGTTTGACGTCCGGTTGCCTTTCTAGCGCGGAATCTGCTATGACCCATGTGACACCATCAGTCTAGTCCCAGGCCCAAGGGCCGAACTGCAAGCTGTAGACGTAATTTGAAAAGTTCTTTGTTAGTCGATCGCAGGTACCAGCGAGTAAAGCTGACCCTCTCCCGTGTCGTGGCTAGACAGGCACGTTACTTGATTCCTATGGCTGCCGCTGAATCGGTGTGACACGTTACTTTCGCGAACTTCGGTGCTACACATTCTTCACCGACATCTTTGTTTATGGCTGATAACAGGTACATACTTAGTAACGCCTGGTATCCCGCTATTACACTCATGCTCATAAATCATGGATAATGCTGATACGTGGTGAAACAACGCTCTGGTGGACGGTTTGCGGGTTTAAATCACCTCGGGGTATGACCAGGAGGTGTATCTGACTTGCGGTCGTTGCATGGTGGCGCTGGCAGCAGTCCACATACGCAGAGGTGTGTTGGTGCATGTCAGAGCACGGTGCAGCGAGTAAGTGTACAGACTTTTTCAGACGTGCTAATGGTGACTGTGTGTTGAAAATGGCTCCAAGAACACATATTGATGACGTTATGAAGGGCAGAGTACTAGGGCGACTGGAGGCTGGTCAGACACAGCAGGTCGTAGCACGGGCCCTCCGTGTGCCACATAGTGTGATCTCAAGATTAAGGCAGCGATTCCAGCAGACAGGAAACGTGTCCAGGCGCTACAGTACGGGACGTCCACAGTGTACAACAAGAAGACCGATATCTCACCATCAGTGCCCGCAGACGGCCACGGAGTACTGCAGGTAGCCTTGCTCGGGACCTTACTGCAGCCACTGGAACAGTTGTCTCCAGACACACAGTCTACAAACGACTGAACAGACATGGTTTATTCACCCGGAGACCTGCAAGGTGCATTCCACTTGTAAGTAGGCTGTTTATGTTCTCTTATCGGCAGCGTTACGTAGCGCTCGGTATGAAAATCACTGGCTGTGCTGCGTGCAGTCTGTAGCTAGTTTGCGTTGTTGTCTGCCATTGTAGTGTTGGGCAGCGGCAGCTGGATGTGAACAGCGCGTAGCGTTGCGCAGTTGGAGGTGAGCAGCCAGCAGTGGTGGATGTGGGGAGAGAAATGGAGGAGACTTGAAATTTGTAAAACTGGATGGCATATATATTATGATTATTAAGGTAAATACATTGTTTGTTCTCTATTAAAATCTTTCATTTGCTAACTATGCCTATCAGTAGTTAGTGCCTTCAGTAGTTTGAATCTTTTATTTAGCTGGCAGTAGTGGCGCTCGCTGTATTGCAGTAGTTCGAGTAACGAAGATTTTTGGTGAGGTAAGTGATTTGTGAAAGGTACAGGTTAATGTTAGTCAGGGCCATTTCTTCCAAAACAATTTGTAAAATTTTTTGTGGGGAGCATGGGGGCTATGTAAGTAGGCTGTTTATGTTTTCTTATCGGCAACGTTACGTAGCGCTCGGTATGAAAATCACTGGCTGTGCTGTGTGCAGTCTGTAGCTAGTTTGCATTGTTGTCTGCCATTGTAGTGTTGGGCAGCGGCAGCTGGATGTGAACAGCGCGTAGCGTTGCACAGTTGGAGGTGAGCCGCCAGCAGTGGTGGATGTGGGGAGAGAAATGGCGGAGACTTGAAATTTGTAAGACTGGATGGCATATATATTATGATTATTAAGGTAAATACATTGTTTGTTCTCTATTAAAATCTTTCATTTGCTAACTATGCCTATCAGTAGTTAGTGCCTTCAGTAGTTTGAATCTTTTATTTAGCTGGCAGTAGTGGCGCTCGCTGTATTGCAGTAGTTCGAGTAACGAAGATTTTTGGTGAGGTAAGTGATTTGTGAAAGGTACAGGTTAATGTTAGTCAGGGCCATTCCTTTGTAGGGATTTCTGAAAGTCAGATTGCGTTGCGCTAAAAAATATTGTGCGTCAGTTTAACCACAGTCATGTATAAATGTTCAAAGGGACGTTTCACACTGACCCCTGGTCACAGGAAAGCCCGTAAAGCCTGGTGTCAAGAACACAGTACATGGTAATTTGAACAGTGGTCCCAGGTTATGTTCACGAACTAGTCCAGGTAGAGTCTGAAGAGTGATTCTCACCGGGTTTTCATCAAACCCCTTAATGTCCTTGAAAGAACCTGTATGGAGGTTGTGGTTAAATGGTGTCAGGTGGGATTATGGTTGGTGCACGTACACCCCTGCATGTCTTTGAAAGAAGAACTTTAACAGGTCAGGTGTGTCGGGACGTCATTCTGCACCAGTATGTCCGCCTTTTCAGGGGTGCAGTGGGTTCCACCTCCCTCCTGATGGATAATTAATGCATGGCCCCACCGAGACTCCATCGTGGAGGACTACCTTGAAACAGAAGATATCAGGCGATTATAGTGGCCTGCCTCTTATCCAGACCTAAACCCCATCGAGCACGTCAGGGATGCTCTTGGTCGACGTATCACTGCACGTCTTCAAACCGCTACGACACTTCAGGAGCTCCGACATGCACTGGTGCAAGAATGAGAGGCTATACCCCAGCAGCTGGTCGACCAACTGATCCAGAGTATGCCAACCCGTTGTGCGGCATGTGTACGTGTACATGGTGAACATATCAAATACTGATGTCGGGGTACATGCGCAGGAAACAGTGGCGTTTTGTAGCACATGTGTTTCGGGACGGTTTATCAACCGTGGACTTACAGATCTGTGTCATGTGTGTTCCCTACGTGCCTATGCTATTAGCGCCAGTTTTGTGTAGTGCCACGTTGTGTGGCACCACATTCTGCAATTATCCTTAAGGGGCTCCGGAAAGGCTCAAAATCATGAAAAGTTCAATTTTTACTTTTTTGCGTTTTCTGAATCTGCAGACTATTACCTTTTAATAGATATATAATTTATTCAATTCCCAAGACTACAACTATCTTTAAATTTTTTTTTGAAATGTGTTCTACATGGGCGTAACCCACTGTGGCGCTGTTAAACTGCTGTCAAATGGTGTTATTATTAACGTCCGTGTTCATCAGGTACATTTTAGTGATGTGAGATAAAGTATGTGTTGTGGCTAACCTGTGATGGTTCAATATATATCGCTGGTGTGATTGTCGATTGTTTCATGTTTATATACTCTGTCGTTATCTCGAAAATATTCGTAATTAATTCTGTTTCTTGAGTCTCTGTTTTGTTGAAGTATAATAATGAGTAAAAGTAAAGTTATTAGAAATCCTCTGAAGGCTTTTAAGAAAAGGAGAAATGTTGGAAAGCCAAAGGTATTTAGAAATATGGGAATGAAGATAGGTTCTAACATGGTACGAGCGATGCTTGCTGTAGACAAGGAACGCCTTCGGGCTGCAGACAGGGCTGTAAAGAGTCTATAAATACAAGCAAGAGTAAACAGGAGGAGGAACAAGAGGAAGCTGGAGGAGGAGTTTGCAGAGGATGAAGATAATCCATCCTATGGACCTGGAATGCACTAAAAAGTTAATCCAATCTTTGTCGCTCGATTCCCAAAACTTTTATTTTCTCATACTAATTACATGTTTTCTAAGGATCTTCCAAACATATTTGTTTCAAACTTTCAGTAAATGTTACACAGTACCTTCTGCATAATTTAACACAGCCTTTTTCCAAAAAACTGTATTTTTTTGAATATATAAATAAAAAATCGCAAAAAAAATGTTGTGAATTTTCATTACAATTGAAAAAAAATCATCTTTAATAACTGAACTAAAATTTTGTAAAATCCCTGTGTTAAGTTGTAGGCCATATTCCAATAAATAATCTGTAAAAAGTTCAACTTCCTACCTCAAATACTTTGTGAGGAAAGATGTAATTTATAAGCGTTATTTTAACATTGCAAGTATAGGGCATTCCGGAGCCCCTTAATTTATGAGCATGAGTGTAGATAGGCCAAGAAGGGAAATAAGATACCTGACAACGAACTGATTTCGAGAGCAGGTGGAGGAACAACACATGTACCGCCAGCACGCGGATCTGGGAGCGAACATAGGACAGAACACTGTGTGGTGGGAGGAGTGGGGGAAGGAATGTGGGCGCGGTCGGCCGATAGAGTGGCCGGTCAGGGGAAGATGTGGAAGAGATAAAAGTGCGGCGCCAGCTCCTCATCAGTCAGCTCATCCGCGCGCCTGAGGAAGGCAACGTCGTCATTTTCCGAAATATTGTGCCGGTTGGTCACGGAAATCCGGCATTTCCTCCGTGAACTATTTCGACATGCACGCCGGCAGAACCTGAAGAATCACACTGTGACCATCTGCTTAACAGGGTATTTGGTCACCATTTTTGAAACGCAGTACAACAGCGATTTTGCGGTGCATGTGTTCGGCAAGGGATTGGTAGGTAACACTCTTCTCGGATATGCAGCCGGACAATATTTCAACGGACCAACTGGCCAACCTCTTAAGGTGAGTATCGCGAAACAGATACAGTTGAGGCGAGTCTGTGCATCAGTCCCAGCCGCATAATGTAGTCATCTTGACACAATATTTCTATAGACCAACTGGTGAACATCTTCAGGTGAGTATGCTGATGTACACACAATTTCAGCGAGATTGTGCATCAGGATATTCACCTGAAGACGTTTTGTCTGTTGAAATATTACGTCAAAATGGTTCAAATGGCTCTGAGCACTATGGGACTTAACATCTGTGGTCATCAGTCCCCTAGAACTTAGAACTAGTTAAACCTAACCAACCTAAGGACACCACACACATCCATGCCCGAGGCAGGATTCGAACCTGCGACCGTATCGGTCACGCGGTTCCAGGCTGAAGCGCCTAGAACCGGACTGCATACCAGAGAAGAGTATCGTTAGTCATTACCTGTCTAATCACAAGTCCTTGCAGGTTTATGGAGGCGTGTGTGTGTGGCGTCAGATGTGTACGCGCAGTTCAGGCAATTCCTGCAAATTGACGGCCGGTGGAGTGCGGTTGCAGGCAATCGTCTAATAGCGTCCCCCACGCTTTCCGCCAGGTACAGAGGAGGCAAGTTTGGTTGTCAAGATACGAACCTGAGTTCACAATCCAGTTCCTCACACCGCTGCAGCACTATTCAGGTCTTGTGACACGGGCAGTTAAGTGTTGTAAGATGCTATTGTCGTCAGGGAAGAAATCAAGCACTATGGCATACAGGTTGGGCTCAGTAATGTTCACATAGTCCTCTGTCATCTCACTGCCAGCATAATATTGCCTCAAATGGCCTGCGCCGTGCGTTTTTCACGTTGCAGCTCGCCTGGAGGTCGGTGTATTCAGACATGACCATCGAACCGGTGTAAAAAAAAAATGCAATTCTTCTCACCAGACGAGGTTCTTAGAATCAAAACCTGTGTGGGCGGACACCGAATACAAAAGCTTTGCAGCACAAGCGCGAGAAAATGAGACGCCATTAAATCCATATTTTCTCCCTCCGTTAGAAGATCGGAGAACAGTATGAAACATAAAGACAAAATAAAGTATCAGAGAGCTGCGACTAGTCGCAGTTCTGCAACCGGTCAACATACAGGGTGTTTCAAAAATGACCGGTATATTTGAAACGGCAATACAAACTAGACGAGCAGCGATAGAAATACACCGTTTGTTGCAATATGCTTGGGACAACAGTACATTTTCAGGCAGACAAACTTTCGAAATTACAGTAGTTACAATTGTCAACAACAGATGGCGCTGCGGTCTGGGAAACTCTATAGTACGATATTTTCCACATAACCACCATGCGTAGCAATAATATGGCGTAGTCTCTGAATGAAATTGCCCGAAACCTTTGACAACGTGTCTGGCGGAATGGCTTCACATGCAGATGAGATGTACTGCTTCATCTGTTCAATTATTTCTGGATTCTGGCGATACACCTGGTCTTTCAAGTGTCCCCACAGAAAGAAGTCACAGGGGTTCATGTCTGGCGAATAGGGAGGCCAATCCACGCCGCCTCCTGTATGTTTCGGATAGCCCAAAGCAATCACACGATCATCGAAATATTCATTCAGGAAATTAAAGACGTCGGCCGTGCGATGTGGCCGGGCACCATCTTGAATAAACCACGAGGTGTTCGCAGTGTCATCTAAGGCAGTTTGTACCGCCACAAATTCACGAAGAATGTCCAGATAGCGTGATGCAGTAATCGTTTCGGATCTGAAAAATGGGCCAATGATTCCTTTGCAAGAAATGGCGGCCCCGACCAGTACTTTTTGAGGATGCAGGGACGAGGGGACTGCAACATGGGGCTTTTCGGTTCCCCATATGCGCCTGTTCTGTTTATTGACGAAGCCGTCCAGGTAAAAATAAGCTTCGTCAGTAAACCAAATGCTGCCCACATGCATATCGCCGTCATCAATCCTGTGCACTATATCGTTAGCGAATGTCTCTCGTGCAGCAATGGTAGCGGCGCTGAGGGGTTGCCGCATTTGAATTTTGTATGGATAGAGGTGTAAACTCTGGCGCATGAGACGATACGTGGACGTTGGCGTCATTTGGACCGCAGCAGCAACACAGCGAACGGAAACCCGAGGCCGCTGTAGGATCACCTGCTGCACTAGCTGCGCGTTGCCCTCTGTGGTTGCCGTACGTGGTCGCCCTACCTTTCCAGCACGTTCATCCGTCACGTTCCCAGTCCGCTGAAATTTTTCAAACAGATCCTTTATTGTATCTCTTTTCGGTCCTTTGGTTACATTAAACCTCCGTTGAAAACTTCGTCTTGTTGCAACAACACTGTGTTCTAGGCGGTGGATTTCCAACACCAGAAAAATCCTCTGTTCTAAGGAATAAACCATGTTGTCCACAGCACACTTGCACGTTGTGAACAGCACACGCTTACAGCAGAAAGACGACATACAGAATGGCGCACCCACAGAGTGCATTGTCTTCTATATCTTTCACATCACTTGCAGCGCCATCTGTTGTTGAAAATTGTAACTACTGTAATTTCGAAAGTTTGCCCGCCTGAAACTGTACTGTTGTCCCAAGCATATTGCAACAAACGGTGTATTTCTATCGCTGCTCGTTTAGTTTTTATTGCCGTTTCAAATATACCGGTCATTTTTGAAACACCCTGTATGTTAAAACTAATTTCTCTAACACTTGTGGTAGACTGCAGTAGGCCTGTTGAGAATACGGCTAGGCGAGCAAGACTGCTCATGTTCGGTCGCCGCCTGGGCTGTGAGCGCTGGCGGTAAAATGAGACGGTCAGAGGTCATTACATAGCTCAACACGGCCCACTGGTAGCGAAGAAGATGTGCAAATAATGTGCTGCCTTCATTGCAATGACACACAACTAGGTTCGGCGTTGCCTTGAATACGAACATTCAGTGGATACACTGAAAAGCCAAAATATTATATGACGACCACTGCCCACCACGGCATTGCTTACCGCCTGGTGGAGTTGCGGGCACGTGACGCGGTAACGTAAGTATCTAAGCGAAGCAAACACTGATGGGGCATCACCTTAGTGAAGATATGGGCTGCAAATCGGGAAATCCATTGGAATAAACTACTTTGACAATGGGCGGATTATTATTAAGCAGAACCTATGAGCGAGTATCTCGAAAATGGCGAAGCTGGTCGAGTGTTCACGTGCTAATGTCTAGAGCTGGGGTTCCCAACAAAATTTTCTCGACGACCCCGTCATCGAGCATGATTGGTACCTTGTCATATCACAGTATCAAGTACCTAAAAAAGCCAAATTAAGACTCTTTTTATACCTTTTCTATTTTTGGTACTTACAAGGGAATGGTCACACTTGTCATGCCGAAACATGTATTGTTTTTTTTAGCACTGTTATTTAACTGTGCAAAAGGTCCGTATGCAAAATTGTAGCTGCTGACATGAACTGGAAGTCACCTAAAAAAAATTACGAACATGGCTGTGTTTACTGCTTGGCGCTTGTAGTGACGGCTGGCCACCCCTGAAAATGGCGAGTCGCGAGCGTTGTGCTCATGGTCGGGAAGTGCGGCCGTCTTATCGCGGAGTTCACTAAAAGGAATATCGCTGCACGGTTTTGGTGGAGAGGGGAAAAGAATATTCGCTTCTGTGGCATGCACGTCCTTTTAATTTCTGGTACGTATTTCGAAACATACCGTCCAGAAACTGGTTAGCGATGTGAAAGATGTTCTGTACATGTTCATCTACACTCCTGGAAATGGAAAAAAGAACACATTGACACCAGTGTGTCAGACCCACCATACTTGCTCCGGACACTGCGAGAGGGCTGTACAAGCAATGATCACACGCACGGCACAGCGGACATACCAGGAACCGCGGTGTTGGCCGTCGAATGGCGCTAGCTGCGCAGCATTTGTGCACCGCCGCCGTCAGTGTCAGCCAGTTTGCCGTGGCATACGGAGCTTCATCGCAGTCTTTAACACTGGTAGCATGCCGCGACAGAGTGGACGTGAACCGTATGTGCAGTTGACGGACTTTGAGCGAGGGCGTATAGTGGGCATGCGGGAGGCCGGGTGGACGTACCGCCGAATTGCTCAACACGTGGGGCGTGAGGTCTCCACAGTACATCGATGTTGTCGCCAGTGGTCGGCGGAAGGTGCACATGCCCGTCGACCTGGGACCGGACCGCAGCGACGCACGGATGCACGCCAAGACCGTAGAATCCTACGCAGTGCCGTAGGGGACCGCACCGCCACTTCCCAGCAAATTAGGGACACTGTTGCTCCTGGGGTATCGGCGAGGACCATTCGCAACCGTCTCCATGAAGCTGGGCTACGGTCCCGCACACCGTTAGGCCGTCTTCCGCTCACGCCCCAACATCGTGCAGCCCGCCTCCAGTGGTGTCGCGACAGGCGTGAATGGAGGGACGAATGGAGGCGTGTCGTCTTCAGCGATGAGAGTCGCTTCTGCCTTGGTGCCAATGATGGTCGTATGCGTGTTTGGCGCCGTGCAGGTGAGCGCCACAATCAGGACTGCATACGACCGAGGCACACAGGGCCAACACCCGGCATCATGGTGTGGGGAGCGATCTCCTACACTGGCCGTACACCACTTGTGATCGTCGAGGGGACACTGAATAGTGCACGGTACATCCAAACCGTCATCGAACCCATCGTTCTACCATTCCTAGATCGGCAAGGGAACTTGCTGTTCCAACAGGACAATGCACGTCCGCATGTATCCCGTGCCACCCGACGTGCTCTAGAAGGTGTAAGTCAACTACCCTGGCCAGCAAGATCTCCGGATCTGTCCCCCATTGAGCATGTTTGGGACTGGATGAAGCGTCGTCTCACGCGGTCTGCACGTCCAGCACGAACGCTGGTCCAACTGAGGCGCCAGGTGGAAATGGCATGGCAAGCCGTTCCACAGGACTACATCCAGCATCTCTACGATCGTCTCCATGGGAGAATAGCAGCCTGCATTGCTGCGAAAGGTGGATATACACTGTACTAGTGCCGACATTGTGCATGCTCTGTTGCCTGTGTCTATGTGCCTGTGGTTCTGTCAGTGTGATCATGTGATGTATCTGACCCCAGGAATGTGTCAATAAAGTTTCCCCTTCCTGGGACAATGAATTCACGGTGTTCTTATTTCAATTTCCAGGAGTGTATATTCCGCAAGCCACTTTACGGTGAA
This sequence comes from Schistocerca cancellata, assembly GCF_023864275.1. NCBI lineage: Eukaryota > Metazoa > Arthropoda > Insecta > Orthoptera > Acrididae > Schistocerca > Schistocerca cancellata. Next base: position 65,290,422 of record NC_064631.1, on the reverse strand, counting down.
CATTCAATCTCCCCTCACAGGTGATGGCGAACCCTGTAAATGTTTTGCTGCTTGCCATGGAGATATACTACAGACGCCAAATGAAGCAATCAACAGAAAACACGCGTGAAGACTATGTGTTGTGCGACATGGTTGTTAAACTTCTAGACGAGCATGTAAATGGCGCAGACGTGTGACTAAAAACAACTGAAACACTCGATATTGCAGACTGTGAATCTACAGACGGCGAAGACACCGACGAAAGTTGCACTCATGAAGACTCTTCGAGTGATAGTGCCACGTACCATCATCAGTTATCTCCGAAAGTAACACTAGCAACTACAATTGCCTTATCAGACAAAGAAAAAGCGGTGACGTATTGGTTGAACGAAAGTGGTGAGAAACGCCTACGTGTCAGTACTGTTCAAAATAAGTATCGCTTTGTCCGTTCTGTACGTGAATTGTATGGACGGAAAAAGGAAGTCGCTGGACGACGTAAGAGTCGACTGGAAATTGCGACGGAGATAAATGCGCGACTTTTTGAGCTATTTACCGATGCCAGACAGACTGGAAATTGCGACGGAGATAAATGCGCGACTTTTTGAGCTATTTACCGATGCCAGACAACAGTCACTTAGTGTCAGCGATACAACTTTGCGTGATTGGACGTTAGAGATTGCCAACGCGATAGGCAATGAAGAATTTACAGCTTCTCAAAGTTGGATTAGTCGCTTCAAAAGATCACATAAAATTGTGGCATGAAAAATAACAAAATTTGTATCGAGAAACAGGTCGGAAAATGAAGTGACACAAATCTAAATGATAGAAGCTTTACTTTCGAATGCAAAAAATAAGATCGCTAGTTTTAGTGAATCGTACGTGTACAATGCAGATCAGTCAGGTTTTCAAAAAGAAATGCGTGCGAAAAGAACACTGTCATTCAAAGGGGAAAAACATATTGACACGATTGCGCAGTCCACGACTGGCCATAATTAGTCTGGATGGCTCATTGCTGCCTAAACTATATGTTTGTCTTCAAGAACCAATTGGACGTTTTGGACCACGTGTCAAAAGAACAATGTTCTACGCAAACAATCTTGTGGCAGACGCATCGAAGTCTAGAAAAATGGGAAATGAAAACGTTACACTTTTCATGCGTCATGCTTTTCTTCCGTTCTGCGGGAACAAATCTCTTCTCTTTCTAGATTCGTGGTCAGGTCATAAAAGGTCTGATTCATTAAAAGCTGTACTTCGAGCCCACCCTGACAAAGAAGTAGAGATACTTCAGATTCCACCCGGCACGACGAACGAATTTCAACCTTTAGACAGAGAATTTATCCGTCAGTGGAAGGCATTTTACAGAAAACTAACAGAGAAAATTATTCTGTGCAGATCACTGCAATTTCCTGTCTATCACCGTGACAATATTCTCAAGCTGCAATCAGTAGTACATTATCAATTTTCCTCCTCACGGTTTCAGAATTTGATTAAATATGCGTGGCATTCCTCGAAATATACTGATACTAAGCCTGATTCATTCCTAACACCAGCCCAGTTTTGTCTACGGACATCTAACAACGTCTGTGATTCGCAGGGCTGTCATATGTCGTCTTTGCTTGTATGTTCTTGGTGCACAAAAAACCTATGTTTTGAATATTGTATCAATATTTCGCATTTTTGCGATAATTACAAGAAATAAAATTTGGACGTGTTCTAAACCGTATATTTATTTGTGTCTATTTCATAGCTATTTGGAAAGAATGTTGTAGATAACATATCAGCCATATTTGCCAACGAATGTTTAAATATCATGCGATTGCTTTCACTAGGGGAATCAGCTCTCTCACTGCTGTGGCAAGAGAGCGGCGCGTAGCTAACGCCACCTTGTCCCTAGATGGCGTTGGTGTAACGTAGCGACAGAGGTGAGGTTTGTACATGAGGCAGTTACAAGCGCGGAAACCATGCGACAATAATGTCTTACTTCATAAAATTGTTTACAGACTTCCAGGTCACGTCAGCAGCTAAAATTCTGCATGCAGACTTCTTGCGACGTTAACTCGCAGTGGTAAAAAAAGCAACACAGGTTTCGACATGACAAGTCTGACCATTCCCTTGTTAGAAAAAACATTGACATATTCATAATTGAAAAAAATATTGAGCTTAAAACTTTTTCAATTTAGCCATCATTGCTATCGTTAAATTTCTGATTATTGCTCAAAATCTTTGTCTTCAAATCTAGGTGTTTAGTACAACAAACTCATTAAAAAAATAAAAATTGAGTATGAACTGAAAATGACAGGAAAAAATAGAAACTGTGTGTATTGGACATTCAAGTGTACTACACTTGAGATTGCATTGAGTACACATGTGTGAAAAATAAGAAAACACTAATTCTAGTTTTGCGCTAGAGTGTGCTAGTGTCAGTTCGCTCTAGGAAGACGCTAGACGCACAAGTTAGCGTTGGCTAAAGCGCTGCTCATGCAGGAAACGGCCAAAACAAAACAAAAATCCATTATCATACGAAATGTATTTAACATACTTCTATTGTAATAGCATCTTGCGGACCCCTCTGGCATAGCTTATGGACCCATGGGGGTCCGCGGACCACCTGTTGGGAACCACTGGTCTATAGAAGGGGCGGGCAAACGTTGCACGCGGCTCATGAGCGCACAGCGCTGCACGTGTGCTGCTCGCGTGCAATCGTACACGTTGATGCGTAGCGACCACTACGTAGTCAACGTTGTATTTAAAGAACCGGAAAATGCAGAGTGAAACAAGGAAACGGAGAAGTGGAGATTTGCTATCTTTTAAAAAGTAGTGGGAGAATCATTTTTTCTTTGTGCAAAAACGTGAAAATTCAAAATGTTTAACATGTGGCAGTATTCTCGCTGGTCAGCGGAAGTTTAGTATTGAAGGCCATTATAACAAATTTCACAAGGACGAGTACAATTTATTGTCGGATTCTGAGCGGATGGGGAAATTGTTTGAGCTTAAGAAGAGCGATCTGACGATACTAGATGAATCTGTCGTAGTTGCTGTGGTCACGAGATATCTGCGACTTCCTTTCGTCATGTCTCTCATGTAACTGATTTAACATTTTATGGAGCACCGTTTTCAATTTTTCAGGACGACAACAATAATAGCCCAGCGGTACGAGCTTAATATAGCGAGAGCAGGAAAACCATTTGCTGAATTAGTAAGTGTCGGTTAAGAGCAAACATCAGTGATGAACATTTAAGTAACTGCTTGCGTTTGTCTGTATGCAGAAATTTTGTTCCACTCCACCTGTGATAATTAAATAAAACGTATCTTAGGTAATAGGTACTCTTTCAAAACACGACATCTTTCAAGCACTCCTACTAACATTATTTTGTTCCACTCCACCTGTGATAATTAAATAAAACGTATCTTAGGTAATAGGTACTCTTTCAAACCACGATATCTTTCAAGCACTACTACTACTAATCTTATTCCTACATTCAATAAAGCAAGCTAGGAAACAAAATGCATTGCAGACGAAGGAGCGGACAGAGGGTATGGTAGGGAGGGGAGATAAGCGGGTGACCAGCTTGCCCCTGCGTGCGCGCAGAACACCTGTTAACTGCACACGTGCATGTGCACCGCACACGTGCAGAATTCCTGCCCGCCCCTGGTCTAGAGCATCTACAAAAAGAGCTAGAAGGGCAATGAAACTACCACTAGGCGCTAAGTGGTTGGACGTCCGTGACTCTCGACGCAATGTGGTTCGGAGGCTTCCCTGCTCTGTAACGTAGTATACTTGTTGATCTGTGGCATCTATGCCGAAACAGCACAATGCTGGTGCACCCACAAGTGTTTCGGAGCACACCGTGCACCGTACATTGTTCAACATGGCGCTCCGCAGCAGACCACCCCAAAGTCTTCGCATATTGACCCACTAACATCGTCGACTTCGATTGCAGTGGGCATGGGACCATCGGGATTCGACCGTCTATCGAGGCAAACGTTTCGGCTATTCGGGTCAACCTCATTTTTGCTACACTAGGCCTATGGTCGTCTCCAAAATCGCCGTCAGCGAGGTGAACGGCGGGTCGAAACGCGCAGCTCGCCATGGACGCAGGCTGGTGGGAGCAGTACTATACTATGGGAGAAATTCTCCTGGGATCTATTTTAATAACTGAAGGCACACTGACAGCTGCGAACTACTTTCATCCCTTCATGCTTGGCTTCTACCCCCACGGCGATGTCGTCTTCGAGCAGTATACGAGGTGTGGCTAGAAAAAAACCGGACTAGTACTGGTGAAACAATAAAACGAATGCAATGAGGCTGAAAGTCGCGTGTCCTGTCACGTGACTCTCGCTCCGCCTACTGCTCGAGTTTCATCTGCCTCCTGCACTCAGACTGCCCGTGGCGTCTGTTTTAAGTAGTTGACGTTTTGTCTGTGCATCGTAAAATGTTGAGTGTACAGAAAGAACAGCGTGTTAACATCAAATTTTGTTTCAAACTAGGAAAATCTGGAAGTGAAACGTTTGTAATGTTACAACAAGTGCACGGCGATGATTGTTTATCGCGAACACAAGTGTTTGAGTGGTTTAAACGATTTAAAGATGGCCGCGAAGACACCAGTGATGACACTCGCACTGGCAGACCATTGTCAGCAAAAACTGATGCAAACATTGAAAAAATCGGTAAACTTGTTCGACAAGATCGCCGTTTAACAATCAGAGCAGTGTCTGAGTTAACAGGAGTTGACAAGGAAAGTGTTAGGCAGATTCTTCATGAAAGTTTCAACATGAACAAAGTGTGTTCAAAAATGGTTCCAAAGAGTCTCACAATTGAACAGAAGGAACGCCGAAGAATGATTTGTTGTGACTTCCTGGAAAACATTGAAAGTGATCCCACCTTCTTACAAAATGTTATTACTTGCGATGAATCGTGGTTTTTTACTTACGATCCCGAAACTAAACGCCAATCGATGCATTGGGAAACTCCTGGTTCTCCAGGACAAAAAAAAGCACGAATGTCAAAATCGAAATTCAAGGCAATGATGATTGTTTTTTTTTTTGACATCAAAGGGATTGTGCACATTGATTGGGTACCAGAGGGACAAACAGTGAATCAGCATTACTACATTAGCGTCCTGGCTACCATACGTGAGCGAGTACGGAGAAAACGGAACGATTTGTGGAGAAAAAAGTCATGGATCCTTCACCAAGACAATGCCCCAGCTCACAGTGCGTTCTCAGTGAAGACGTTTTTGGCAAAACACAACATTCCCATCTTAGATCATCCACCCTACTCACCTGATTTGGCCCCCTGTGACTTTTTTCTTTTCCCTAAAGTCAAGTCAGCTTTGAAAGGAACTAGATTTGAGACTGTTGAAGCAGTAAAAGAAAAAGCGACGGAAGTAATGTATGGACTTACCGAAAATGATCTGCAGCATTGCTATGAACACTGGAAAATTCGTATGGAGCGGTGTAGAGACCGAGGAGGAGAGTACATTGAAGGAGATAACATGAAATTGTAAATAAATGTTTTTCCAGCATCAGTCCAGTTTTTTTCTAGCCGCACCTCGTAATTGTCCTTGTCTCGGATCCAGAACCATACTGCAGTGGTTTGAGAAAATCCTATGGAACCCATCTGGGTCGCTACCGGCCGCCATCACCGCGTACGCGAATCACGGACCCGTTATTTACGCGAATTGCATGACCTGTGCGTAGACATTTAATGCCACATACCTCCACAATCATACCAACAAATTGTCGGATCCCTGATACGCAGAATCAGTGATGTATTTCATTCCAAAGATGAACAACGGAGCTGTTATGCTGTTATTGAATTTATTAAATTTTTAATGTGATTTTAACGGTATTCTTGGAAACTAAATTTTGGTACTCGCACCACGATTTTCACATACCAGATTTTGTAGGTACATTCAGAAGACATATTTCATTGGTTATGTGCCTCACTTTATGATAAACATTAATAATATGTTTTCAGTGTTTATTTCAAATTTCAGCCTTAAATTTGCTTCAATTGTCGGTACATAAATGTGATGATAAAATAAACAAATTATATTTTTGATAATATTAATGCGCTGCAGTATGCAAACTCATCAAGTCTTATTCCTGCAAAAATTTCATTCAGATTCATTAATATTTATGATAAAAAAGTAGGTACTGAACTTAAAAAAAGAAACTTACGATGAAATGGATTTTTACATAACATCAAAAAAGGAATGTTATTGCAAGGCACGTACCCACGAAAATTCACTAGCACCACAACATTCTCCCTTACTGTTTATATGGGGCTTTTTATAATTTCAAGATCAAGGTAGCCTTTTTCTTGAATTTTCTGAATTAAAATCTACTCATAGTTTTCTTGAGGAAGTGGAGGGGTAGAGATATCTGATTGTATGCCAATACCTATTTCCTTGGAGCTTGTTCATTGTACTGTACGGGATTTCAATGTAATCCCTAAATTTGCATTTACAGTCAACAGGCAGAGAAATTGGTTTCCAACGACGGGCTACCAATTGTTTCGCTTCAGTTTTCCTGGAAATGTTGAAATTTGTTTTCTCTAGTTTCAGTTTATGCCAAGTTATGAGTAAAGATGGTTTTGTTTGATGGTGATAAAAAACAAAAATTGTCTTTGGCAGCTTCCGGTGTGCCCCAGCTTCTTACGCAGTCAGTATTTCAAAGAGTTCTTAGACGTAGGCTTACTTGTAACTTGGATACATGCAAATCATTTTGGGATGTACGAGTAAATACTCAGTTAAATATCAGTTAAATATTTTTCTGAAAAATCTGAAGTTCAGGATAGAATTTCCCCTTGAAATGGAGGGTAGCTTTTTTAAAGGGATGAAAAGTAGCATGATGCTCAGCTGAGGAACATTTACGTATCAGTGCAGGATGTCTAGTCTACAGTTTATTGTATGTAATGGTGATAAGCTTAGTGTTCTATTAATGAGCTTCAGAACTACGAACGCTACGAAGACAAATCAGTTTACAGGATCATTACAACAGACTCCACGCAAAAGATATGGACACTTGGAAGGCTAACAGCGAGAAGCCTATCTTTTAAGCGATATGACTGAAGAAGGTATTCATTATATGGGAGCAGAGAAACAAACGTCTCAGTATTTTCACTATGAAAATACAGCTTCGTTTTCAGGAGGAACACTCAACAAATGAATCTGCAGTTAGATCACCAACTTACCATACTGCTGTTCAGTTTGCAGATGGTTTCACAGTTTCACGGATTTTCGGGTTGTGTTTACAGTGTGCGAAGTCGGCTACAGCTACAGGTTTTACACCTGCACTGTGACGTTTGCATGATTACTTACACAGTGAGATTAGTCTCGTAGACTTCTGTTTCTTCAATGTAAATTTTCACTACCTTAGAAGTCTGCAGACACGATTATGTTGACGTTCACACTTGCATGTATCTGCTTCTTTTTTACGCAATGGAGAGAACGAAATCCAGCCACAGGAGCTCGCTGGCAGACTTAATCTTAAAAGCTTGTCTTAGAATTAGCATTACTCGAAAAGTGCTACCAGACATTGATCGTTTAGTGGAAAGCACAATAGATAATACTCATTGACATTCCGTGTTTTTATTTTTAACGTTTAAATAAAATGGTAACGAACTGTAAATCTGTCAATTTATGTTTCGTCGTAAAACGGCAGCCATCATAAGGCTCAAACAGCCGTAAGAAATACCTTGTTTATCACTTAGCTGGCGCCCCCTCTTTGCGTCATTAAAATATTACAATAGGTTGCATGGGGGCTTAATTAAATTTTTAAATATTGCAAATATATTTTACTGTCTGTCCGGTTACGCTGTCTCGTAAACGGTTGGCCCTGACTGGTTTTAGTACGCAATCTGATTGCTTAGAATAACAAAGAATGAAACAAAACGTCCGATAACACAATTAATTAATTAATTAAGTCCCCAGCAACTATAAAACCTACGAAACCAAAACACAAGTGTAATTGTTCTGTGTGTGGGAGTGTGATTCAACGTACACATCTGGCACGGTTCTTCTTCAACAAGATAAGAAATTTTAAATACCATTTATACTGAAGTAATTAAAAAAAATAGAAATACTATATGTACGCAAGAAAACCAGAATTACACTCTAACACAAGAACACGAGCCAGATGCTTTGTTGACTGAACCTGTAATGACGCATTATTCAAGACATTGAAATAATGAAAAAAAAAGCGAGTTTGTTACCTTCATATACATTGATGAAAAGCATTCTAATCATTACAATATCTCCATTAGATCAACATCTGCTGTCTAGCCCATCAAACAACTGCATAAAACATGGAACAAGCACACCTACTACAACATCTCGACAAGCACTCTCCACCATGACCTCTCGACAAGCACTCTTCACTACGACATCTCAGCAAGCACTGCCCTCCGCTACTTCTCAATAATCACTGCCAGTGGAGGAGGCGGAACAATACTCTCTAGCGCGATCTCTTGCGCTGTGGCTCAGTGTAGCCACCTTTCAAGGTGTTGAATGTCATTGTCGGTTCTCATTGCGTTGAATTCCCTTGTCAGTTCTCATTAATACAACATTCTTTTAAAAAAAAAATACCGCGAAACGTTTTACTGATCCACCCTGAAGCAATACACGGTTGCTCACTGCTGTTGTGTGAGCCCGAGCCAGCTTGTACGAGCATCTGTGCTGAACTGCCAAACTTTTTTTTTTCTTTTTATGTAATCTCATTTGTTCGTTTCAATTGTTCGTGGCGGACATCACCTGACGCCCTTTGAACTTCGTGTCTCTGTTTACAAGATTCGTCGAGCTACGTATTAACCTGGCAGTACCTCAGGCTCCGTGCACGTGTTCCTCCGGGCAAATGTAACTCTGTGGATGTGTTCCAACCTTGTCCGGAAACGCCAGATATAAACCATACAGAACACTCACGCTACAGGGTCAGCAGTCACTGCATTGGCCACCCCTTCGACACCAAACGTTGGTAGGCTGTCGCGTTTGCCGCCATTGCGCCACATAGTGACGTTGTACAAAGCGTAGCCGTGTGCGACGCCACGTAACGTCCTGAATATTATGGGCTCCTAGTGAGAACTTCCACTCTCGGTCCTTCAGTACACTACGACAGTTTGCTCCTGGAAACCTTAGCAGCAGGCGCTGTTCCCTACAATTTCGACGCTTTAAAGTGATAGTACATGTCACTTGAGGACAAAAGCTCTTACACCCAGATTTTCCCTCAGAAAATCCTCTACAACCACTGGAAAGTTGTCAGTATGGTTTTCAAAAAATGCCCTACGCAGGATTCGAAACTCAGTATGGTTTTGTTACACCCTAATATACAAGGCATTCAAATAGAAAAGTGACAGATTTTGCTAAACGAGGCAGTACTATTTAGAACTAGAGGAAAGTTTTATGTAATAATACTCGGTCCAGTCACATTATTGTGAGCACCAACGTGAACATGGAATAATCAGTTACAGACAGTCCGTGGCAGCACTGGCAGTGGATGTCATAAAATGGTTCAAATGGCTCTGAGCACTATGGGACTTAACTGCTGAGGTCATCAGTCCCTAGAACTTAGAACTACTTAAACCCGACTAACCTAACGGCGTCACACACATCCATGCCCGAGGCAGGATTCGAGCCTGCGACCGTAGCGGTCGTACGGTTCCAGACTGTAGCGCCTAGAACCGCCCGGCCACCACGGCCGGCAGTGTTTGTCATATAAAGAGATGGGGCCCCTCCACGCCCGCACCAACGTGGTGACCAAACCAAAAGTTCTACTGTCACCTCCGTAAACATGTTAGTTATCTAGTAGGTGGATCACAGGATGCTGGGCTGTGATGTTGTCCGTGCGTCTGAGTAAGGCTACGCATTAACACGGTCCATCAGGTGATAGATAGTGGACGAAACGCGAGTGAGGGTAGCGATTTGAAGAGCAGAGGGAAAAAAGTGCCATGGCTCGTGCCGTGGGAAAAAAAAACTCTGCGACAGTGGGATGGGTAGTAAGAGCAGTAGTGGCTTACTAGCTGCGATAGTTCATGCAAGGTTGGATTTGTTAGTATAGGTATCATGCATCATTACCGTGACAGGCGATGGCGATGTGTCCCAGTTGCTGCGGCTGCTACTTTCCTGGAACAGTCAAGATCGTTATACAGTAGTGGGAGATCGGCCATAGATCAACTCACTGTGTGGGGGATGTGTGGAGCTTGTTTGCATGCAGTGTACGGTACGGCTTCCCTGTATGGTGCCAGTTATTCGGCAGTGTATTTCAGCTGGATATCCAGTAAATGCGTCTGATTAACAGGGGCTCGCCTGTGTCGTTATGTTTGCGTAAGCTTGGCCATAGATGTTATGTCCTTGCAAGTATGTCTTTTGGTCTTTTATGTTTCCATCTATGGTTGTGGTCGTAGTTCCCCAGATTCAGAATAAACGGGTTCTGCGAATCTCTGGAGTTTCTGTATAGTCTTGTGGTGAGTTTGTGGATTACCTCCGTGAGAGTCTCAAGTCGGTATTCCCGGTGAAGGTCCGCGATGCGTGTGTATCGTGGAGCATTGCTTATGATTTTGAGTACCTTGTTTTGTATGAGCTGCAGACGGCGCAGGCGTGTAGGCGCAGCGTATCCCCAGACGGGAGCTGCTTACGTCATCAGAGGTCGGATAAGTGTCATGTACATGGACCTCGACACCCTTCTGTTCAGTGTGCTACGCCTGTTGAGCATAGGATAGAGCTGTTTGAGCCTCGCGCTAGCTCGGTTGGTCATGTGTTGTATGTGGTCCCCCCAGAGTAATTTCCGGTCCAGCCAGACACCGAGGTATTTGACTTTCTCGCGGAAACATATTGGACGTGCATGTAGAGTTATTGGTCTGCAGTAGCGGTGTTTGCGCAGTTGCTGTCATATAAAGTGTTCCGGGAGACGTGGAAAACATTGCAGCCGCTGTAAGGCGGAAACGGAGCGGATTTATCTGACGTCCAAAAGGGGACGATCGTTGGATTTCGAGCAAAAATTGGAAGCATTTCCGAAACGGCTGATTTAGTAAACCGTTCGCGTGCCGCTGCGGATATACTGTGCATGGGAAAATAGCGCTGTCCAAAACAGATGCTGAGAAAACTGTGGAGCACCACGGGCCATAGACGGCTGCGGAGACGTGTGTGTGCTGACACTCGTGGTACTGTTGACCAACTGACAGCCGTTATGATCCAAGGGGCCACTAGCAGTATCTCCTCAAAGACCGTTGCTGAGGTAGACATATAAGCAGATTTACCAAAGTCTTTATTTGCAAGTTCTCCTATAAGGTAGGTACGATAGGCAATAATGCCTCTATCAACAAAACTTTCAAGTCCACCAACACTAGGTACACCACTACCACCACGTACAACAGTTCCTATGAGTCAACCATTGCCGTGTGAAAATGTATCATTAAGATCAATACTAAAATTAAGTCTGCAACCACAGAAAAAACAAGGGCTATATGGTAGGTACGATAGGCAATAATGCCTCTATCAACAAAACTTTCAAGTCCACCAACACTAGGTACACCACTATCACCACGTACAACAGCTACTGTGAGCCAACCATTGCCGTGTGAAAATGTATCATTAAGATCAATACTAAAATTAAGTCTGCAACCACAGAAAAAACAAGGGCTATATGGTAGGTACGATAGGCAATAATGCCTCTATCAACAAAACTTTCAAGTCCACCAACACTAGGTACACCACTATCACCACGTACAACAGCTACTGTGAGCCAACCATTGCCGTGTGAAAATGTATCATTAAGATCAATACTAAAATTAAGTCTGCAACCACAGAAAAAACAAGGGCTATATGGTAGGTACGATAGGCAATAATGCCTCTATCAACAAAACTTTCAAGTCCACCAACACTAGGTACACCACTATCGCCACGTACAACAGCTACTGTGAGCCAACCATTGCCGTGTGAAAATGTATCATTAAGATCAATACTATAATTAAGTCTGCAACCACAGAAAACACAAGGCCCGTCGACTAGTGCAGTGGCGGCGGTATTTTTCACAGCGTTCTTCTTCTTGTCTGCAGCAGATGTTGACAATTCAATGTTCTCGATGGTTTTATAGACTGTTTGCTCAGAGCGACGACGGTAGCGTCTCCAACAGTCCCAATCAAGGTCACGCGCTATCGCGCTTCTATAGAAGCGAGCGAGCACCGCGCAGCGGATCACTCGCGCTGTTGCTGTTGCTGCTGCACAGGCAACTGCATTGAACGCTGCCAAGATGCCATACAGACAAGAAGAAGAATGCTGTGAAGAACATTGCTGCCACTGCACTTATCGACGGCCCTTGTGTTTTCTGTGGTTGCAGACTTAATTTTAGTATTGATCTTAATGATACATTTTCACACGGCAATGGTTGGCTCACAATAGCTGTTGTACGTGGTGGTAGTGGTGTACCTAGTGTTGGTGACCTTGAAAGTTTTGTTGATAGAGACATTATTGCCTATCGTACCTACCATATAGCAGAACTTGCAAATAAAGACTTTGGTAAATCAGCTTATATGTCTACCTCTGCATTGTCATTGTATACTCGTAACAAAAGAAAAATATCTGTAAATGAGTCTGTATTTATTTGGGTTAAAGGTAAAGGAGTATGTGAATATGTAAAGTTTGTTGGTGACTGTACTTTGTATTTTCATAAATAAAGTGATGGGCCTCTCCAGCAGGTGCCTCATCATGCGCTGATGCTGACTACTGTTCAGTGGCGACAAAGAATGGAATGTACACTCCAATACAGCAACTGAACGTCTGCTGAGTGGCGATAGCTGACTTTTTCAGACGGATCACGTTGGCGTGTACAGCGTGAAACGTCTGAAAGCGATCACCCTGCAACCATCATCGGAAGGACCAGGCCAGAGGAGAAATCGTTATGGTTTAGGGAATGTTTTCGTGGCATTCCCTAAGTGATCTAGTCATTCTGGAACGGACAGTAGATCAACACAAGTATTCATCAGTCCTTGGACACCATGCCCACCATTACATGCCGTTTGTTGTTCAAATGGCTCTGAGCACTATGCGACTCAACTTCTGAGGTCATCAGTCGCCTAGAACTTAGAACTAATTAAACCTAACTAACCTAAGGACATCACACACATCCATGCCCGAGGCAGGATTCGAGCCTGCGACCGTAGCGGTCACGCGGTTCCAGACTGAAGCGCCTTTAACCGCACGGCCACACCGGCCGACGCCGTTTGTTGTCCCTCGGCCTGTAGGACAGTGCAAAGTGTCACACAACTCGCTGCGTACGTGCGTTGTTCGAAGGGCACCAAGATGAGTCAACTGTTCTTTTCCGGCCACCAGACTCCCCGAATTTAGGCCCAGTTGAGAAGCTCTGAGACAACCTCGATCGGGTTCGAAGGGCACCAAGATCAGTTTATTGTACTTTCCTGACCACCAAACCCTCCGGATTTAAACCCAGTTGGCAATCTGCGAGACCACCTCGATCGGGCTGCTTGCACCATGGGTCCTCAACCGAGGAACTTAGCGCAGCTGGCCACAGCGCTGGAGTCCTTGTAACTGCACACCCCTGTCTGTAGCTTGAATAATCTCATTGACTCTGTTCCTGCAGGTCTCGCTCCGGTCCGCGCTGCAAAAGTTGGTTATGCCGTCTTCTGATGGGTAGTTACATTAATATGGTTAGACAGTGTATGTCGGGTAATCAGTACTAGCTGAGACACGGGGGAGTTAACTTGTAACGGGTAATGTATAGTAATTGCAGATGAGGCAGGAGTTACAAAGGATGGCTTAGTGAAGTCCCGCAGTCCGCACGTGTGGATAGTTGCAAATCCTCGAGCAATCACTCAACAGAGGAAAGTCCACTGGACCTGACGGGATACCAATTCCATTCTACACAGAGTACGCGAAACAACTTGCCCCCCTTCTAACAGCCGTGTACCGCAAGTCTCTAGAGGAACGGAACGTTCCAAATGATTGGAAAAGAGCACAGGTAGTCCCAGTCTTCAAGAAGGGTCGTCGAGCAGATGCGCAAAACTATAGACCTATATCTCTGACGTCGATCTGTTGTAGAATTTTAGAACATGTTTTTTGCTCGAGTAACATGTCGTTTTTGGAAACTCAGAATCTACTATGTAGGAATCAACATGGATTCCGGAAACAGCGATCGTGTGAGACCCAACTAGCTCTATTTGTTCATGAGACCCAGAAAATATTAGATACAGGCTCCCAGGTAGATGCTATTTTCTTGACTTCCGGAAGGCGTTCGATACAGTTCCGCACTGTCGCCTGATAAACAAAGTAAGAGCCTACGGAATATCAGACCAGCTGTGTGGTTGGATTGAAGAGTTTTTAGCAAACAGAACACAGCATGTTGTTATCAACGGACAGACGTCTACAGACGTTAAAGTAACCTCTGGCGTGCCACAGGGGAGTGTTATGGGACCATTGCTTTTCACAATATATATAAATGACCTAGTAGATAGCGTCGGAAGTTCCATGCGGCTTTTCGCGGATGATGCTGTAGTATACAGAGAAGTTACAGCATTAGAAAATTGTAGCGAAATGCAGGAAGATCTGCAGCTGATAGGCACTTGGTGCAGGGAGTGGCAACTGACCCTTAACGTAGACAAATGTAATGTATTGAGAATACATAGAAAGAAGGATCCTTTATTGTATGATTATATGATAGCGGAACAAACACTGGTAGCAGTTACTTCTGTCAAATATCTGGGAGTATGCGTGCGGAACGATTTGAAGTGGAATGATCATATAAAATTAATTGTTGGTAAGGCGGGTACCAGGTTGAGATTCATTGGGAGAGTCCTTAAAAAATGTAGTCCATCAACAAAGGAGGTGGCTTACAAAACACTCGTTCGACCTATACTTGAGTATTGCTCATCAGTGTGGGATCCGCACCAGATCGGGTTGACGGAGGAGATAGAGAAGATCCAAAGAAGAGCGGCGCGTTTCGTCACAGGGTTATTTGGTAACCATGATAGCGTTACGGAGATGTTTAACAAACTCAAGTGGCAGACTCTGCAAGAGAGGCGCTCTGCATCGCGGTGTAGCTTGCTCGCCAGGTTTCGAGAGGGTGCGTTTCTGGATGAAGTATCGAATATATTGCTTCCCCCTACTTATACCTCCCGAGGAGATCACGAATGTAAAATTAGAGAGATTAGAGCGCGCACAGAGGCTTTCAGACAGTCGTTCTTCCCGCGAACCATACGCGACTGGAACAGGAAAGGGAGGTAATGACAGTGGCACGTAAAGTGCCCTCCGCCACACACCGTTGGGTGGCTTGCGGAGTATAAATGTAGATGTAGATGTAGAAGTTGGTTATGCCGTCTTCTGATGGGTAGTTACATTAATATGGTTAGACAGTGTATGTCGGGTAATCAGTACTAGCTGAGACACGGGGGAGTTAACTTGTAACGGGTAATGTGTAGTAATTGCAGATGAGGCAGGATTTACAAAGGATGGCTTAGTGAAGTCCCGCAGTCCGCACGTGTGGATAGTTGCAAATCCTCGAGCAATCATGTAGGTGTTTGTGTCCAAGAACCACAAGCTTTACAGAGCAATTTAACAAGTGTTGTATATCACCGACTACTGCACAATGAATTACCAGCTCTATTCGAGAGCGTTAGCTTTGCAGTGGGACAGCGACTGTGGTTCAGACAGGACACGGCACCAACGCATTCTGCGACAGAACCTCACCACAACGTTTGATAGACGATGAATTGGTGCTAACATGGCCTCCGCGTTCACAGAAACTGAGTCTGTTGGGATTTCTGTCAGTTGGGACATTTTAAGGCAATGGTGTACGCCCTGCGTATCCACAATGTGCAGACTTTACAGCTGCGTGTGGCAAGCGTATGTGATCCATTTCGAATGGAGCTATGTGTGTGTTTGTAAGACTGCGTGATTCCCTGCGAAGAAGATCTGTAGGATGTTTCAGGACGCGTGCTAATCCCATGCGACAATGCCTGTAGTGTTTGTTTCTACTTAGCGTACAAGACGATAATGAGAGGACATATTTTTCCATATCTCAATAGGTCTTGATTTCCAGTCATATCGTTATGGAAACTTTCATTCCAGATTCGACCAATACTGCCTCTCGTGGGATATACGGTTTTGTTTTAAACACCCCGTATAAAGAGTAAACCCGAAATCCATCTACGTAATTTCGGATTTTGTTACTGGATTTTTGCTGAGAATTTTGCTACAGAAAACCCGTGATCTCCAGTGGCTTGTAAGAGACTAAAAATGTAATGTGTTTATCCTGTTACCGTCGTTTCTAAAAAAAAAAAAAATACCTTCAAACAGTAAAAGAACACCAACGCAAGCATCAAAACGAACAACAGAGAACACACAGTCTGGACACAACCCACAGGCGACGTAAAAGTGTTGAAATGTGTTTGCCGTTGCTGGGAGAACTGTTCGGCATAGCGCCTTTACGTCACTCTTTCCCTGCATGCAAGATGCATATCGATCAACCCTTTATCAGTAAACACAACAATTCAGCTGTATCTAACAGATAACGAACAACTAAAAGTGCGGGAAAAAAACAAATCCTAGGTGGAATCGAACAGTACTCACTGCAAGATTGAGAGTGAAGAGTAAAGCAGGCGATACTGTGTTGACAGCACGTACTGCGAACGAGTGGAATAACTCTGTTCCCAAACGAGAAACAGAGTACAGCGTCGACATTTAAATCGTTGCTCAACAATTTCAAAACAATACAGACACAAGGTAAATAATATTTGAACCAAACGTAATGTAATTAGTCTTTAACGAGCCATTAAAGACCACGAGAGTAGGGGGACAACCTATGTACGAGGACACAATGCATTGTTGCCAAATTTATTCAAGATGGATGCGATGACATCATCCAAGATGGCGGCATGTAGACTTGGCAACATCGCGTGAAGTCATCCAAGATGGCTTTTGGCGGGAGAATAGTCCAATTGTGCTACCTCCACAAACCTAACCTCAAGAAAAAATGGCGGGACTTTTGAATTTTGGCGGGAAAATAGTCCAATTGTGCTACGTCCACTAACCTAAGCGTCCTGAAGAAAAAAAATGGCGGGAAGTTTGAATTCCAACAACATAATGCATGCAAAGACCGTACTTGTCTTTATTATTATTATTGATTATCATACATTAACATTCATTATCATTCATTATCATTTATTAACATTCATTACCATTCATTGCCATTCATTATCATTCATTATCATTTATTATTATTTATTATCATTTATTATTATGTTTTATTATTGACCTGCCTCCACTACAAAATTCTCTCCAAATTCAAATTCCAACATGATATTCTCTCGAAAACTGTACTTCTATGTATTATTATCATTTATTATTTATTCAAGATGTCCGATTTTCTCGGTGAGAAAGCCATTCTCCTTACATGCATAAGAAAAATCTATCACAAGTTCAAATCCCCAACACCATAATTGATCACATGTACGAGCTTTCTCCATCACTTATCTTTTTTCACTGGTAGCCTATCATAATCGCATGAAACAATAAAATAAATAAAATAAAATAAATAAAATAATTAAAAAATAAAAAAATAGTAACGTAATTCATGTCCTTTAAGTTTGCAAGGGGAAGGGACTGAAGACTTTATTTCAAGCAGTACGGTCATCACTTGTTCGCCAACACAGTCAGCACACACATCTTTGATATCGCAGTCACTCACCACGACGTCTGCACTCCAGCTGAATTAGTTCAAACCCTCACCACCCCCTGGCCAGCACGCAGAGACACTGCCTACGCCTGTCACATGATGCGTCCAGCCACTAGCGCGGGGGGCGATCCCAGAGGTCGCTCCCACGTCGTAAACATGTTTTCGCTGGACACGCTGGCCCTTGTCGACTTTCACGTCACAGCGGCCCCTTGTCCGCTCACCACGTGCATTCGACGCCTTCACATGTTTCCCACCAAAATTGACTCCCTCGGAGCTGATTCACACAACGGTCAGCCGTTTCCCTGCAACACTTCCGGCACCACGTTCAAACCTGCAGATACCGACCTCACACAGCCGTTCAACACGTGTCCTGGTGCGATCGAGAACACAGTGCTACACCTTTGGTGGCAAAGTTTGCTCGACAGTGGAATCCGCCATGACTATATAACAGCACCTTTGGGCCGCACTGGAACGCCCGCTAATTCACTCGCTCTCGCGTGTGTGTAATAACTGTACAATCGCTGCGCCACCGCCCCGCTTACGTCACATACCCTCCATACACGCGACGGACATAGCCTTCTGTAAATACCTGGAAAATGACTCTTTATTTCAGACATTACGGTCATGCAGGTGTATTCCAACTGACTTCTCCATGTTCACACAGTGATTCTCCAGAGTGCATTGACGTGTGCTCGCGGCCGGCCGAGCCCTCTCCCTGGCCGGCTGACGTCAAGTGGTTTATGGTGCCCGCCCAGCCCCCTCGGCCAGCGCGCCAAGTAGACAGCGGCGCCACAAATGGTCGGTCGCACCCGCGATCACTTAACAACGGATACGATGTTTCCTGTCGACAGCGTGCCGTACAAAGGATACGTCTGGCGCCAAAGTTTGACCGACAGTGGAATCCACCATGACCATATAACAGCGCGTTTGCTCGTCGCGAGAACGCTCGGAAATTCACTCTCACCACCCCGCTATATTAAATAATTCCATTTACAACTTCATATCCATATCCAAACGTGTTCAACTCCCTAATATCAACAACTTTTCGAGGACCAGAACGCCACCTCCGCCTCCTCCTAGGAACCAGCGCCAAGTTCGAAATCTGCCAGTAAACAATGCTCAATTGCGCCTCTGCCACCAACCTAAGAAAATTGATTCAAACTAAGCCACCAGCACTCAACTTCTTCCTACACGTTTCTGGTAAACGGAATGTTTTTTCTACCGAGTTGGAAACTTCCTTGACGTCACAACGCGCAATTAACCACGTGGCTCTGTCAGACAAAGAACGCTCTCACTAAGTTAAGTGATCACCTGATTCTCATTATTCAGCCCACATGCTTCGATTATGTAATCCAGGATCTTGGCGAAAACACACGTCCGTACACCTGAGCCATCGCGCGCACCTAGCTTAGTACCTCCGCAAGTGAATGTCACAAAGTCCACATGACTATTTAATTAATCTGATCAATTAATTATTCTCTCTGATGCGGAAAACTGCCACGTCCACCTAGACTTGGAATCAATTTTCGCCACTGCCACACCCACCTGGACTTGAAATGAGATAGTTAAAGTCCCTACCGACCACAACGTTCTTTTAACGACCCATGTTCGTTGGCTAACATGTACTAATGCTTGCTTCCGTTTACTAACGTGTACTAACCCACATTAACTTATATCGTATTCTATCTACACAAATAAGCCAAGCCTCAATTCTGATGGTCAGTTCGTGTTTCGCTACCAAACACAAGAAAATTGTGGCAAACGAAGCCACTAACCTAAGTCACCTGTGATGACTCAAAATCGTCTGCTTGGCCTCTCTCACACACCGCGAGCGCGAGACCGTCCACATCACAGTCTGGACCTTTATAGTAGCGTCGGACATACTCATGTATAAATCTTCTAGCTAAACTATGAACCTAATACTGTTCTTAAATCCACACGGTCTAGCACATGGCCAGAGCACACCCACAGTACCTAAGGTGAGAACATTGCTCGCCCGATCTTTAGTTAACCGCTGAGAGACGGAGATATGATGCTGCAATCACATCGCTCGCGCTCTCGTAGCTACTCACCTCAGCAATTCGATCTAACAAACCCTCCAAGTAGAAAAAATAACAACCAACTCGAACTCTCTCATATTCTATATCGTCCCACAAATACTTAACGTACATTTTATTTACGCATCGAGTATACCTATCACTCTCATACAAAAAACACTCGTCCTGATATACCTGGTGTCATGATGCACAGTCAGCAGACACGCAAACAGCTCTTAATTTCAGTGCACAATATCAAACTGCTCCTAAACAATGCAGTACACATAACTGTAAACACCATCAGTACTCGTAATCTGTCCAAATAACGCACAGGAAAGTAACTCACCAGAGGCGCGCAATCAACCTGCCCCACACTAAGTCACACGTCCGACAGCTCTCAGTTCGCTCAAAGGCCTCTGTTCGCCCCTTCAAACACGACTTGCTGACAGCCGCATTCACACCGAACACCTGAGAAATTCATATCACCTACACGCCGAACATGACTATCCAAGCTAGGCCACGCGAGTCGTCTGTCACCGTCCTAACTCAGTGCGGTCCAACACACATGTTAAGGCCGCATTCCATTGCTCGTCGGCCTATATGCGACGCATTTCCACCTTCACGTCTGTTGTCAGAATAGCCGAGAGCGAATTCACACACACACCGCCCGCACACATCCCAGCGCTTCTCTCCCCTCTGAATCTAAAACGATCATTTGAAAACTAAAAAAAAAAAAAAAAGAAAATAAGAGCGCAGTCAACCTCTCCGAAATTGTATAGTGCCCCCAAAAATAGGTAATGCTCGCTTTCGTGTTTTCTAAGCTTATTTGTAAATTCAAATTCTTACCCTAACAGAACTTGTTCACCAAAATAATACTGAATGCGCTCCCCACCTCCTACCTTTCCAGCTCTCAACATACGCAAATGTTCTCAATCCTCCTATATGCCAGCACAACCGATTAATCATTCTTATTCCTTCTTATCGAATTTACTGGTCTAATTTCCTAAGGACCCGTTATCGAAGTACCATCCTGCTTTTCTTTCTGATGCTTCCTGTGCATACTTTTACAGATATCGCTAAATTACTTCCACAGCCCCCCGAGGCGTGCATGTGCAAAGAGATTCAGAAAACAGAGCAAGCGCTCTCTGAATGTGGAGGTGACTGGATACGCCTTGGTTACATTTAGAGACAATTTTACAACACAGAACGATAACTGATGTCGCGGTTGCATGGATGGGTCTGACATAAAACCGAAAGAAATGCGAAAGCTGATTAGCGCATAGATATAAACTAACCGAATATACATCGAAATGCGGTAAAAATGAGAACGTACTTGCTTATCTTCTAATTCGCAGGCGGGAGTTTTTACATGGAGTCAAGTATGCTGCAACAAGAGGTTGCAGGAAAACGACGACATCGAAGGGAGCGGACTAAGGGAGGTAGTCAATTTTTTCTCGTTGAGTTCGTTTTATAGTGTATGTCTACTGAGGTAGCAGTGATACACGCGAGTTGAATACTGTATTCGATGCTTTTGAGGAGGACAGAGAATCATTCACGTCTAAACGTTGACTCATTTATTCTAGAGAAAGACAAGTTGCTGAAGGTCGATTTTTTCCAGTGTTCTATCCGGATGCTTTAGTCACGTGATATAGCCTGCGTTCTAGCCACATGCAGCTACAGTGCTTTACACATGATAGATTGGATGATTTACGTAAATATGTGTCAAACTACGTTGTGTGTAAATATCACTCCATTCTTGTTCTTCTTAACTGTATGCTATTAAATTAAGGCACTTTGAGATCTGTTACTATAGATCGATATGGTGTGCTAAGTTCCAATACTTGGGTACATCTTGAGAAATGTGGTGCACTTGGAGGGGTTAGGTCTAGGAAAGCTCTATTCAGACAAGAGTGTTGAAGTGTAGCTATATTCCTCTGCTCGGTTGGCGATTAATTGGGTAGCAACATTGCAGGGTAGAGTGGTCAATGCCGAAGTGAGGATGGTCTTTTAAAGTAAGAGGGCGAGATTGCTCTGTGACCGCCTTAGGCAGAGAGATTGATCGAGTACTATGCACGAGGTCTTAGAAATATGTATATCGTTGTCTGGTATACTTTGGTCGTTTTTATGTGTTCGAGAATTAGGTGTGAATGGACGTACTGAGTAGTCATCTATCAATGCTCGCAATGATACTTGCAAAGTAGAGGAGGTATGGTTTAGCTATGACATTGAAATTAGGAAAACATGCTGTCACATGATTGGCCAGTGTGCTTTATTACGAGGATAAGGTGCCCTTCGGAACATGGTTATCATTGGTTTGTGTTTAAGTACATAATATTAAATGCCCTATCCTCAGTGAGAGGTGTGTGTATGTCGGTAAAAGTATTTGCTTATTTGATTACATGTATGCATAATTTAGTACATTTAGGTGTTCACCGAATATGGCTGTCTGTGGAAAAAGGAATTATTATGTTCTATTGAGCTGGGTTGTATGTGGGGGGCGTAAATGCTTGTTCAAAATTATTATAACAGGGTGGATGGCATATAAGTAGAACAAGTTCTGTGAAAGCGTGTGTAGAAGGAGTGAGCGAGTGGATGACACGACTCATCTACGACTGTATCATAAATGTCGGGTAATCTAAACTGAGGTCATTTTTTTTCTTTTTAATCATATGTATGGCTTATGCTTGGAGTTATGTTTGTCTATTTGTTCTAAATGAATAATATTTGCTTAGAAAGTGAGTTTTGACAGATGTGTCGGCGCAACGTGAATGACGACGGGTTCGCTGGCTGGGGGAGACACTGTCCACATGTCGAGTTGGAGATGCAAGAGAGGATAGAGATCTGCACTATTCAGGAATCCATCTGTGCAGCGTATGTCGTTAGACAATAGCTGGAGAGCAGGTATAGAGAAAGAGCCCACTACGGCATGCTGGTCCTGGGGCTTAGTGTACGGCTGTTTAGATGGACAGATATGTGGCTTTGACATGCCGCCGGCGGCGCTTGAATTTCAAGCGAATGGTCAAGACAAGGTCCTGTTGCAGTAACTGAGGTCATTCTGCTTGTAGATAAGCTGCAGAAGGTAACTAATATGTCTTTCCCCGACTTAAATTGCATATATCAGGTACACAAAGATCTGGAAATGGGATCAGCTGAACGATGTGTAGGGTGTGACTAAAGCCAAGTTGGAATTTTAATGTAGCATGCAGGTTCGGGAAAGGTGACACGTTTCGCACTGGGTGCAGCCGTCTTGAATAATGTTAATTGCGTAATCAACTGACGTGACGACAGAGCGCTCTGGTGGTTGTCATAGGAGCTAAACACAGTTGAACTTGGAGCTATTTTTGTTAGGTAACATGATATAAATAACATTAAATAATAAATCATAATAAATAATAATAAATGATCATAAATGATAATAAAGAACTGGAGCAGCTGTCCAAATGCAGAGACCTGTTGGGGTGTATGGATCTGTTACAGCGAACTTTGATGTCCTCTA